>NC_066527.1:4173930-4178930 GCF_024679095.1 Eriocheir sinensis | reverse complement strand
GGCGCTCCCACCTCCCACATCAACTCTTTCCAAAGGCCAAAAAAGGGCATCAATCGGGTTCTTATGAGTATTTTTGGAGGTTCAAGGTACAGAAGAAGGGTCCAACTACCACCGGGCTCAGAAAACTACCCCCGGAAATGGTCAGAACTCCTCGGAAAGCCCTGGCAGACGCTCCCACCTCCCACATCAACTCTTTCCAAAGGCCAAAAAAGGGCATCAATCGAGTTCTTATGAGTATTTTTGGAGGTTCAAGGTACAGAAGAAGAGTCCAACTACCACCAGGCTCAGAAAACTACCCCCGGAAATGGTCAGAACTCCTCGGAAAGCCTTGGCAGATATGTGAACCTGGCCGCCGAAATGTGTAAGATTAAGTCGGTTAGCCCCGTGCCGCGCGTCATGGCAAGACTTTTAATGGTGTCCCGCAATCACCATGTCCTCGGCCGCCCCTGCTGTAAATTGGGTTACGTTGGAATTTTCAGAAGTTTGTGTGGGAATTATCGCTCCTCGTATGTCTTCTAAATCGCCCACAGCCTTCACTACGTTTTGTTGCTCGTGTTTGTAATAGTGTCCTTTACTCCTGAATGTCAAAGAGGTGGTTTTATTCTAGTCCACAAAAGTTTGCTAACATGATTCGATCCCCTATAAGTCCCCGGCACCTCACCTTCCCTACAACACAACCTCCCTGAATGAGAAGTAAATTATTCATCGTCCTGTTTCATTTTCCCTTGAGTATGAAAGAGGTAGTTTGATAGGCCGAAAAGTTCGCTTACATATTTCGGCATTCGTAAATTCCCTTTCACCTCGGTTTCCCGCAAGACAGCCTTTCTATATCAACCAAATCATCACTCCTCGTATATTTTCTTCCCATCAACATCAATGAGGAAGTTTACTAGGCCAAAAACACGTTCTCTGACATTTTTTTTTGCGTTCATTAATTCTCTTTCACCTCGGTTTCCCGCAAGACAGCCTTTCTATATCAACCAAATCATCACTCCTCGTATATTTTCTTCCCATCAACATCAGTGAGGTAGTTTACTAGGCCAAAAACACGTTCTCTAATATATTTTGCCGTTCATTAATTCCCTTTCACCTTGGTTTCCCGCAACACTGCCTTTCTATATCAACCAAATCATCACTCCTCGTATATTTTCTTCCCATAAACATCAATGAGGTAGTTTACTAGTCCAAAACACGTTCTCTGACATTTTTTTAGCGTTTATTAATTCCCTTTCAACTAGGTTCCCCGCACCACAATCTCCCTATGTCAACCAAATCATCACTCCTCGTATATTTTCTTCCCATAAACATCAATGAGGGAGTTTACTAGTCCAAAACACGTTCTCTAACATTTTTTTGCCGTTCATTAATTCCCTTTCACCTCGGCTCCCCGCACCACAATCTCCCTATGTCAACAAAATCATCACTCCTCGTATATTTTCTTCCCATAAACATCAATGAGGGAGTTTACTAGTCCAAAACACGTTCTCTAACATTTTTTTGCCGTTCATTAATTCCCTTTCACCTCGGTTCCCCGCACCACAATCTCAGTATATCAACCAAATCATCACTCCTCGTATATATTCTTCCCATCAACATCAATGAGGTAGTTTACTAGGCCGAAAACACGTTCTCTAACATATTTTGCCGTTCATTAATTCCCTTTCACCTCGGCTCCCCGCACCACAATCTCCCTAAGTCAACCAAATCATCACTCCTCGTACATTTTCTCCCCATAATCATCAATGAGGTAGTTTCCTAGGCCAAAAACACGTTCTCTAATATATTTTGGCGTTCATTAATTCCCCATCACCTCGCTTCCCCATAACACAGGCTCGTAAAGGTCAAGTATGTTCTCCTCCCTCGCACACGCCCCGCCCCGAGAGGTCTCACCAAGCACCGTCACTCAGAGGACACGGCCAGGGCTCTCCACTCCTCTAAAGCCTGAGGGGGGCCTCCACGGGCTGACCACCGCCGCTCGAGGGCCACGCTTGGGTCCGCTACTCAGTGAAGAGGGCACAAGCCTTACTCCTACTTAAAAAAAAACTTCTCTTTCTCCTTTTTCTCTTCTTCCTCCTCATCATCATCATCATTATCATCCTTCTCTTTCCCTTTCTTCTCTTCCTTCTAATCCTTCTCCTTCTCTTCTTATTTATTTTGTACATTATGCTTTTGTGATGTTTGTAAATGCTTCGCTTCCTCTATCTCCTCCTCTTCCTCTTCCTCTTTCTCCTCTCCTCCTCCTCCTTCTCTTCCACCTCCTTCATTTCCTCCTCCTGTTTCTCCTCCTCTTCTTATTTATTGTGTACATTTGGCTTTCCTGGCGTTTGTAGTTGTTCTTCCTCCTCCTCTTACCCTTCCTCCTCTTCCTCTTCCTCTATATTCTCCGCATCCTCCATGGTAGTTTTCTTTTATATTTTGTTTTCCTAATCTTTACTTTTCCATCTTCCTTTAGTTCTTTCCCACCTCCATGTTATTGTTTTCTTTTTGTCTCGTTATTTTTACTCGTCTTCGCTTTTCCCTCCCCCGTTCTTGCCCTTCTCCTCCTCCTCATTTATATATTCCTTTCCTAATCTTTACTTTTCCATCTTCCTTTATTTCTTTCTCACCTCCATGTTATTGTTTTCTTTTTGTGTCTCGTTTTTCTTACTCGTCTTCGCTTTTCCTTCTCCCGTTCTTGCCCTTCTCCTCCTCCTATTTCTCCTCCTCATCCCCATCCTCTTCCGGCCTTCTATTTAACTGGTTCATCTTTACGTACTCAGCTATCTTATCTCCTGAACTAGAGGACACCCTTGCAGCAAAAACGTCCACAAGTACTTTAGTCGAGTGTGTGTGTGTGTGTGTGTGTGTTTCAAGTGGCTCTCGTGTGTGTAACTTCTCTCATGTGGGGTCACGAAGGACTCTCTGTACCTCACGACCTCTTCTTTCCTATTATTTTTGCCTTTTAAATGTCCACGGTATCTTTTGCCTTTTAAATATCCTTCCTGTTTCCTTCTCGCATATATTTGGGTTCACTCTCGTGCTTGTTCGTCTGAGTATCTTTTTATGCTCGGGCTTAACGGCGGAAGTTCTTTTGCTGCTTATGATTCGAAGTCTTTCTGATCTCATGTCTTCGTCGCCCCAAAATACCTGAAAAGAAAACTGCATTGAATTGTAAGAACATAGGAACCCAGAGTGGCCAAGAGGGATGTTTTGCTTGAGAGAAAGCTTTGGCCCGTGAAGACTTTATTTCGTGAAGACTTAGATCGTTGTATGATGAGAAAAAACTTGGCTCGTGTTATGATGCAAGAGACCTAGTTAGCGTTGTATTACTTGAGCTTTGTTAGTGAAGACGCTGGTCCTTGAAGCTTAAGATTGTGCTATGATGAGAAAGACTTAGGGACGCTTTCACAGTCACTTTGTTTGTTTTGACCGTTACCAATAGCGGCGATCGACGCTATAGTTTTCCACGTGAAACTGGCCTATGGGGTAGTGGCGGCTACAGAGGAAGCGAGAGGTGTTGAGAGTGTGTGGTAAGGTGCGGTGCTAGGCTAACCCCGCAGCCGCCACTACCCCATCGGCCAGTTTTACGTGGAAGTACTATAGCGTCGATCGCCGCCATTGGTAACGATCAAAACAAACAAAATAACTGTGAAAGCGGCCCGTGTATTATTTCTTTCGTCTCTCCATCTTTTGTGCGTTTCAGCTTGACTTAATAACACACTCTTTCCCCCAAAAAACACACTTACACAGAGACGTCCAATCCCCCTTCCTCTTCCCCTCCCCATTCCCTCCCACACACACGTCACTTCACCCCCCCCCCCTTTTTTTTCTCGTTTTTTTTTTTTTTCGTTTTTATATTTTCTTTTCCTTCTTATTCCATTTTCTTTTTCTTTCTTTATTCTTTTTCTTTTTTTCTTTTTCTTTCTTTCGTTTCAGTATTCTTATTTCTTTTCTTACTCTCTTTTCTCTTTCTTTCCTTCTTTTTTTCTTTCGCATGTTATATCACACACACACACACAACACAACACAACACAACACCACAAAACACAACACAACACACAACACAACACAGCACACACACAACACAACACACACAAAACCCAAACACACACAGTACTTCACCAGGAAACACACACTGCGCCAATTAGCGACTGCAACACAACAGAAACGAGGAACACTGCAACACGACAACTTCGGCGGGTGGGACAGGCGGGTGTTGGCTGGGTGTTGCGTAATAGGTGAATAATTTAGACCTTCCTGAATACTTGACTGACGTAGAAGAAAGAGTGAGTGGTGGTGGGGGGGTGATGGGGGGGGTCTAAGTGAAGTAGGTGTAGTGTTTATATTTGATTCTTATCTTTTAGTTTTGTGTCTACTGGTGTGTGTGTGTGTGTGTGTGTGTGTGTGTGTGTGTGTGTGTGTGTGTGTGATATAACATGCGAAAGAAGAAAAGGCGAAAAGAAGGAAAGAAAAAGAGAAAAGGGGAGTTAGAAATGAAATAAGAATATAGAAACGAAAGAAAGAAAAAAGCAAAGAAAAAGAAAGAAAAAAAAAATAGTAAAAAATGGAATAAGAAAGAAAAGAAAAACGAAAGAAAAAAGAAAATATTGAAACGAAATGTAACAAAGAAAAGAAGAATTAAAGAACCGAAAAAAATGTAAGAAGAGAGAGAGAGAGAGAGAGAGAGAGAGAGAGAGAGAGAGAGAGAGAGCAAATTCAAGGTAAAGACGTGAAATATTTTAATTCAACGCTAAAGTTTTGGAGTCTCTCTCTCTCTCTCTCTCTCTCTCTCTCTTTTTCTATTTCATTAAACTCTACGCATTGTTTTCACCGTTTTTCACTTACCTCACCTATTGTTTTCTTTTTTCTCTTCTATTTCTTTTCTTCCATCCACCATTTCGTTGTATGTGTAATGGAAATGCCGCTAACGCCTTTCACTCAGGTATTTATTGCGCTCCACATTTTCTTCCTTTCTCATCGTCCTGAAATGCTCCAGCGAAGTCTTTTTACGTAACTCTATT
>NC_066527.1:4166430-4168930 GCF_024679095.1 Eriocheir sinensis | reverse complement strand
TTCTTCCACACCTTTTCTTCCACACCTTTTCTTCCACACCTTTTCTTCCACACCATTTCTTCCACACCTTTTCTTCCACACCTTTTCTTCCACACCTTTTCTTCCACACCTTTTCTTCCACACCTTTTCTTCCACCTTTCTTCCACACCTTTCTTCCACACTTTTCTTCCACACCCTTTCTTCCACACCTTTTCTTCCACACCTTTTCTTCCACCTTTATCTACCACACCTTTTCTTCCACTATTTCTTCCACCTTTTCTTCCACACCTTTTCTTCCACACCTTTTCTTCCACACCTTTTCTTCCACACCTTTTCTTCCACACCTTTTCTTCCACACCCTTTCTTCCACACCCTTTCTTCCACACCTTTTCTTCCACACCTTTTCTTCCACACCTTTTCTTCCACACCTTTTCTTCCACACCTTTTCTTCCACACATTTTCTTCCACACCCTTTCTTCCACACCTTTTCTTCCACACATTTTCTTCCACACCTTTTCTTCCACACCTTTTCTTCCACACCTTTTCTTCCACACCTTTTCTTCCACACCTTTTCTTCCACACCTTTTCTTCCACACATTTTCTTTCACACATTTTCTTCCACACCTTTTCTTCCACATTTTTCTTCCACACTTTTCTTCCACATCTTTTCTTCCACACCTTTTCTTCCTCATCCTAAGAAGAAAACGACCTCGCCTTTCCATATTTTCTTCCCCCTTATTCCTCCCACCCCATTTCTTTCTTTTTCCCTCCCCTTTTTTTCATTTTTCATTTCCTCCTTTGTTTTCTTCTCCCTTCCTCCTTTTCTTCCTTCTTTCTTTCCCCTTTTTTTTTTTAGTTCTCTTTTTTTCTCCCTTCCTACCCCCTTTTTCTTTTTTCCATCTTCCCTCCTTTTCTTCCTTTCTTCCCTTTTTTTCTTACTTATCCCCCTTTTTTTCCTTCACTTCTCCCTCCCTCTTTCTCTTCTTTCTTCCTTCCCCCTATTCTTCCTTCCCCTTTTCTCCTTTCTTCTTCCTTCCCCTTTTTCTCTTCATTCTTCCTTCCTTTACTTCCTTTTTCCTTCCCTCCTTAACTTCCTTTTTCCTTCCCTCTTTTTCTTTCTCATTTCTTCCCCTTGTTCTTTCTTATTCCTTCCCCTCTTCTTCTCTCTTCCTTCTCCTCTTCTCCCCCTTCTTCCTTCTCTTTCCCTTCCTTCCACATCTCCTCCCCTTCTGATCTTCAAAATGCGATCCTCACCCTGTATACAAGAGAAACGAAAAGTACCCTCACAGCCCCACCTCTTCATTCTCGTGCCCTATATAAGAGGTGGCAGCTGACGGAAGGAAGGGCCATTTGGTTAAGGCTTCTAGTACATGCTGGACACGGAGGAAATGGAGGGAAGATTTTTGATAGCAGGCGGAGGAAAGATGGAGGGAAGGGAGAGATAACCTGTTGTTCCTCTTTCTCCTTGTATTTATCTTTTTTTTTTCGTTCTTTTCTCTTTTTCGTCTCCTCTTTCATTTTTTTTCTCCTTTTCCTGTTTCTTCCTATCTTCGTTACGTAGGAATAGGAATGAAGGAAGGGAAGAGAGGGAACGAAAAGAAAGAAGGGGAGACGAAGAGAACGCAAGAAGGAAGGAGGGAACAGAAGAAAGAAAGGAGAAAGAGAAAATAGGAGGAAAGGAAACGGAGGGAAGAAAAGGGAGACGAAGAGAACGGAGGAAAAGGAGGAAGAGGGGAACAGAAGGAAGGGAAGAGGGAGGGAGAGAAATGAAGGAAAGGAACTAAGGAGGAAACGGAAGTAAGGAAAGAAGGGAAGAGAGAGTAAAAGAGAAAAGAGAAGAAAGAAAAATAGAAAGAGGAGAATAACAGGGAGGGAAAAAAACTAAGTAAGAACAAGGGAAAATAAAACTGACGGAGAGGAAAAGAAAGAAAGGAAGGAAGGGAAAAGAGGAGAGGAAACGAAGACGAAGGGAAGAGAGGAGAGGAGAAGAGAGGGAGGTAAAGGAAGGAGAGAATTAAGGAAAGGGAGTGAAGGGAGGAGTCACTTAGGAAAGGCTTCTAATACTACACGGTGGACACAAAGGAAGGGAGAGGAGAAGATGGTTATGGGTTCGATCGTATTGGTTGGTGACACAAAGACCTATCCTCCCTTCCTTCCTTTCTTTTCTCCCTTTCTTCCCTCCCTATCTTCCTTCCTTCCTTCCTTTCATCCTTCCTCCCTTCCTTTCTTTTCTCCCTTTCTTTTTTCTCTCCCTGTCTGCCTGCCTTCCTTTCTTTTCTCCCTTTCTTCCCTCCCTATCTTCCTTCCTTCCTTCCTTTCATCCTTCCTCCCTTCCTTTCTTTTCTCTCTTTCTTTTTTATCTCCCTGTCTGCCTTCCTTTCTTTTCTCCTTTCTTCCCTCCCTATCTTCCTTCCTTCCTTTCATCCTTCCTCTCTTTTCTCCTTTCTTTTTTCTCTCTGTCTGCCTGCCTTCCTTTCTTTCTCCTTTCTTCCTCCTATCTTCCTTCCTTCCTTTCATCCTT
>NC_066527.1:4136430-4161430 GCF_024679095.1 Eriocheir sinensis | reverse complement strand
CCTCTTTCCTCCCGCTTCTCCCATTCTCCTTCCCTTTTTCTCTCTCTTTCCCTCCTTTCTTCTTTCCCTCTTCAATCTCCCCTTTATTTCCACCTTCCCTCCCTTTCTCTTTCTTCTTTTCCTCATTCTCCTTCCTTCCCTTCTTCCCTTCCCCTTTTAATCCCCCCTTCCCTCCCTTCTTCCATCTCTCTTTCCTTCCTTCCTTCCCTTCTTACCTCCCTCTGCTCCGTAAAAGAGAACTCACCCAGCCAGCTAACTCACGAACGATCCGATGAACTCGACTCCTCAAATTCTCTTCTCAACTTCCTCTCTCGCGAAGTTTTCCACATTACTACCTCAAGAAGCTTGGAACTCGCAGGCTCTCCGGGACGTGTTTTTATCCTGTTTCGCTTAGCTCCTCGTGTATTACCGGATGCGCGTTTGTGTGTGTGTGTGTGTGTTTTTATCTTCTTTTTTTGTTGTTATTTAATGCCGGAAGCAGTATCAGCAGCATCAGGGCGAGTTTCCAAAGGGGATGAAAAGTGGCCGAACAAGACTGGGGCGGACTATTGCGTGTGTGTATGTGTGTGTGTGTTTTAAGGTTTGTGTTTGGTTCTGTGAGGTTGTAATTGGTGAGGGGGGGAGGGGGGGAGGTAGAGGGGATGGGTAGTAACAGTTAACCTTTCTACACTATACCAAACACACACACACACACACACACACACACACACACACACACGTTTCTGATCTTCCTTCGCCCAGATAATCTCCTCTCCTTCTTCCGTCTCTCTCTCTCTCTCTCTCTCTCTCTCTCTCTCTCTCTCTCTCTCTCTCTCTCTCTCTCTCTCTCTCTCTCTCTCTCTCTCTCTCTCTCTCTCTCTCTCTCTCTCTCTCTCTCTCTCTCTCTCTCTCTCTCTCTCTCTCTCTCTCTCTCTCTCTCTCTCTCTCTCTCTCCATCCCTTTATTCTTCCCTCCTTTCCCTTCCTTCCTTCCTTTCTCTCCCTTAATCCATCTATCCGTTTATCCTTCCTTGGTTTATCCTCTCTTCCTTTCTCTTCTCCCTTTATTCTTTCTCTTTCCATTCCTTTTTTCTTCCTCTTAATCCATCTACATGCCTAACCCTCCGTTTTTTCTCTCCCTTTTTCTCTCCCTCTCTTTCTCCTTCCCCTTTCTCCTTCCCTTTTTTCCCTCTCTAGTTCACTCACTACTTCCCTCCCTCCTTTTTTCCTCTCTCCCTTTTTCTCTCCCTATCTCTCCTTCCCCCCTTTCTCCTTTTCTATTTTCCCCTCTCTCATTCCCTCCCTCTTTTTTTCTCTCCCTTTTTCTCTCCCTCTTTCTCCTTCCCCCCTTTCTCCTTTTCTTTTTTCCCTTCTCTCGATCCCTCCCTACTTCCCTCCCTCCTTTTTTTCTCTCCCTTTTTCTCTCCCTCTTTCTCCTTCCCCCCTTTCTCCTTTTCTTTTTTCCCTTCTCTCGATCCCTCCCTACTTCCCTCCCTCCTTTTTTTCTCTCCCTTTTTCTCTCCCTCTCCTTCCCCTTTCTCCTTTTCTTTTTTCACTGCTCTCGATCCCTCCCTACTTCCCTCCCTCCTTTTTTTCTCTCCCTTTTTCTCTCCCTCCTCTCCCTCTCTTTCTCCTTCCCCCCTTTCTCCTTCCCTTTTTTCCCTCTCTCGTTCGCTCCCTACTTCCCTCCCTCCTTTTTTTCTCTCCCTCTTTCTCCTTCCCCCTTTCTCTTTTTCTTCTTTCACCTCTCTCGATCCCTCCCTTCTTCCCTCCCTCCTTTTTTCTCTCTCCCTTTTTCTCTCCCTCTTTCTCCTTTTTTTTCCCTTCTCTCGATCCCTCCCTTCTCCCCTCCCTCCTTCAATTCCTCCCTCCATCCATTCATTCCTCTCTTTATTCCCCCCCTTCCTTCCCTCCCTCATCCCTCTCTCCCCCCGCTACCAGGCATCATCAAGTCTTCATTCAGTGTAAATAAAAAATCTACCTAACATTGCGACTCTGAACGCCTAAACGACTTCTCGGTGAATAATAAATAGCCGCCAGATGCCGCGCGGGACCTGGCAGCTTCGTTACCTATTCATCCGCTTCGAAGGTCTGTTGGGGGGCGTTGTTTCCTTGTTGTTTTTGGTTTCTTTTTTGCGCTCATGAGTTGGGTGAAGAGGAAGGAAGATGGAATGAACCGGCGTCTTGTTTTCTTTTCTTCTTCTTTTCTTCTGCTTCCTTGTTCATTCTCTTACCCTCCCGTTTTCTTTTCTTCTTTTCTTCTCCTTCCTTGTTCCTTCTCTTACCCTCCCGTTTTCTTTTCTTCTTTTCTTCTGCTTCCTTGTTCCTTCTCTTACCCTCCCGTTTTCTTTTCTTCTTTTCTTCTGCTTCCTTGTTCCTTCTCTTACCCTCCCGTTTTCTTTTCTTCTTTTCTTCTGCTTCCTTGTTGCTTCTCTTACCCTCCCGTTTTCTTTTCTTCTTTTCTTCTGCTTCCTTGTTCCTTCTCTTACCCTCCCGTTTTCTTTTCTTCTTTTCTTCTGCTTCCTTGTTCCTTCTCTTACCCTCCCGTTTTCTTTTCTTCTTTTCTTCTGCTTCCTTGTTGGTTCTCTTACCCTCCCGTTTTCTTTTCTTCTTTTCTTCTGCTTCCTTGTTCCTTCTCTTACCCTCCCGTTTTCTTTTCTTCTTTTCTTCTACTTCCTTGTTCCTTCTCTTACCCGCTATTCTTACCTCGACTTCTTTTCTTCTTTCCTTCACATGCTACCCTGTTCTTTTTCTTGACCCATTTCCTTTTTTTTCTATTGTCTATCATATTCTGTTCTCTTCCTTTACTTTCCTCCACTTTCTCATTTATATTTCCGATCGTTTTCATTTCTCCACTCTTCTTTTTTCTCGCTTTTTTCCCCTCTGCTTCCCTGTTTCTTTATCTTGCCTCCTTTCCCTTTATATTCTGTTTTCTTCTGCTGTCTGTTCCTTTACTTTCCTCCTCTTTCCCATTTATATTTCTGATCGTTTTCATTTCTCCACTCTTCTTTTTCTCGCTTTTTTCCTCTGCTTCCCTGTTTCTTTATCTTACCTCCTTTCCCTTTTCTATTTATCTTTTTCTTTCGCTTTCCTCTATCTGTTGCCCGGCCCTATACTTTAATTGGGACTGGGACAACAAGCCGCGGCCACCTCGCCCGCGGGCAAACTGGCCGCGGGCAACTGACCGAGGCGGACACATCTGTGATTGTGTTAATAAGACACGAATCTCTTGATGACTGACTCAGGTCGGGTTCATACGATGCGACTCTCTTAACTTTTAATCAGTATTCTATTTGGCAACCCTAAAAGGACCCATTCACGTATTCCGTTAACCCGCATTTTTATTTTTATAAAAAAATCGGGAGGTGACCTCGATAATTATTCTGAGATAGCTCTGTGACAGTTGTGATGGAAACGACTGTGTGTTGGGGGCGGCAGGAATGAAGGGAAACAAACCCTGGCCCTGGCATTTGTTCCCACAGTATGTATGACTGAATCATTTGAAAATCTCGCTGATGAGCTGCCTGAAGAACTTCAAGTGCTTCATGGTTGATTTGAGGACAATTATGTTGACAGAAGAAACAAAGAAGTAATGTCAGACGTGTTCCACTTTTTCCACAGGAAATGTGGAACGTTTATGAACTCTCCTTAATGACGAAGACAGGACAAACAGTCACGCAGAAGCTGCTCATGGAAGGCTGCAAAATGAACTTGGAATGCAACATCCTACTGTTTGGAAATTTATTGATGGTTTGAAAAAAGTCCAACGTGGAAGAGACCTGTGCTCCGAGCAGCTGATCGCAGGGCAAGATCCACCTGTCAAGTTGAAGAAATAAGACAAGTAGATAGATGAAAGAATTAAAGCAATTGTCAGTGAATTTGAGGGTAGTAATTATGTTGAATATCTTGGGGGACTTTCCCATAACTTTTCATAGAGTTTTGCAGTTGCATCTTATATTTTTTTTCTGTTACTTAATAAAGTAGTTTTGAAATTTTAGCATTTTTGCATAAGTATCTTGTATTTCTTTATTCCAACCAAGCACTCCATAAATAAATTTTAACCCTCTTGTTTTATTAAACACAATTTTATCTACCGACAACAAAAAGTTCCATATGGCGGCGAGTTGCCCGTGGCGACTAGTCTACTGCTAAATTTGGCGGCCAGTTTCCCGCGGCCAGTTTCCCGCGGCCAGTTTCCCGCGGCCAGTTTCCCGCGGCCAGTTGTCCCAGACCCACTTTAATTACCCCCTTTCCATTATCTTCTCAATCCGTCTCGTAGTGCACTTTCTTTGGCCAATACTTGAACTTTTCCCAGTACTGGAAGGTCTCGTCATATCAAATCGCATCATTAAGCTAACAACATATACTGCAATATTTTGGAGTCTTCAAGTCCAAGCAAACAGCAAACAAGATGAACTAAGCCAACCCCGTAACCCCGTCCAGCCAAACAGCAGGCAAGATGGATCAAGCCAACCCCATTAAGGCGAGCACAGAGCAAGATGGAACAACACCCCCCCCCCCCATCAAGATAAGGAAAACAAGATGGACCAAGCCACCTTTTCTAAGCAAACACCAAATAAGACCGGAGCAAGATGGACCAAGACGGAGGAAGATGGACCACGCCGGCACCGTCTCCTCTCGGTCCTCTCCTTCCGTCCTTCCCCCGGGTCACAATTTCACGCTCGACGCACGCCTCTCCCCCGGTCAGCAGCATTTCGACACGCGGAAAGGATGTGTAATATTTGTGGAAAGTTATCATTGGACGTCAGGTTACGTTCCGAACCGTCTCCTCCAAAACCTGAGTCCGCAGTGAGTGTGGGAAGGATGGGGGAGGAGTAGGGAGAAGGAGGGGAGTAATATGTGTATGGGGTTGGGGGAAATGGGTGTGGGGGGAGTGGGGGAAGGAAGGGGGAATACGTGTGTGGGGGGGAGGGGTAAGTGTGTGAGGGGGGAGCAGGGGGAAGGAAGGGTGTGTGTGTGTGTGTGTGTGTGTGTGTGTGTGTGTGTGTGTGTGTGTGTGTGATCATCTTTCTCTGCGGAACTCATCGACAAAATTGACGTCTGTGAATCCTTTGCAATTTAAACTTTAGTATTTACTGTAACTACAAATATAAGTCCCGCCCACGCCATCCCAGCTTCCACCAATGCGATTCAGCCTTTCCCAGCATCCTCCAATAATATTCAACTTTTCCCAGCATTCACCAATAAGATTCAACCTTTCCCATTATCCACCATTAAGATTAAATTTGGGGAGGCGGTGGCTGAGTGGTTAGCGTGCCGGTCCCGCATTCCGCGTGTTGTTCATGATGCGGGTTCGAATCCGCCGCTAACCACCTGGGCTTTTTCAGTCACTGCCGAGCGGCCTAAGACTACCCACATGCTGTCCTGAAGACCACCTATCAACCCGGACTCTAGAAGAAGCTGTACAGCGCAAGTGAATAATGGCGCAACTATAAACAATTGCCTGCGCCATTACGGGCTCGGGCCGTCCATCAGGCCCCAGTGTTTACCGGCGCTATAGGCCACATGTAAAAAAAAAACCTCCCACCATCCACCAATAAGATTCAACCTTTCCCAGCATCTTCCGAACAATTGTTACCAGGATTGAAGAGAGGGCGTGGCCTGCTTATGGATAATTAGCCATTGAGATGCACTTGTTTGAGGGAAGGAGGCGGTACTTATTCGCCAAGGTAGCGTGAACGGGATATAGTACTGAAGTCTAAGGTTAAAGGAGTGTGATTTCACTATAGGTTATGAGCGTGAAGTAAAGGATAAGTAAAGGAACATAGAGGAGGCAACACTACATTATCTTGATACCACCCCTCCGCTCCTTCCTCCCCCCTCCCCCCATCTCTCCTCTCCCCTCTCTCTCCCCCCTCGCCTCCTTCCCTCCCCTCGTTTCGCTCAGGCTATATACATTCTTTATAGAACTCTCCCTCCTCCTCACTCCCCCCTCCCCTCCTCCTCCTCCTCCTCCTCCTCCTCCTCCTCCTCTCCTCTCTCCTCCTTTCCCCCCTCCTCCTCCTCCCCTCTCCTCCTCTTCTCCCTCCAGACTAAGCCGCTACAGCCTAGGACGCTGGATTAAAGAAGGCCTACTATACATTTCAGCGGCGGACAAACGCTGTTTTTTGCAAATATCTCCTAAACGAATCATTGGATCAGTATGATACTTCAACACACTGCCTTTAACACCCGGACCTAATTTATGGCTTGCATACCATGTTGCAATATGTGTTATGTTAGGGTGATATTAAGCCTAATCCAGTCATCATATCTAAGGTGTTAAACAGAATCGGACACCCTCCACCAACGCCCAGAACAACCAAGACCACTCCTTCCCTACTCAATATCGCAGTATCCCCCTCCTGGTTGCCCTCTTCACCCCCCTACTCACACCATCCCCCTTCCCCAGCCCGAGGCTGTTGTACAGTAATTATCAACGTGAAATACGTCTTGCCTCCATGGAACTGTACCATGCTCTTAGTTAATAATCATACTATCTATACATATACACGTACATAACATTCTAATATATAATACAGTGATGGGAGAAATAGGGAGGGACACCTGAGTGAGGGGGCGAGAAAGTTAGGGGGAGAAAGGGGATAACGAGAAGCAGAAAGGGGAGGTGGTTGGCTGCTAGGGAATAGGGGGGAGGGGGTGCTGCAGGGGAACAATTCGAATGCGTCAACATGACTCGTCGGGTTTGTGTTATTTTTCACAAGTAAACTCGTCACATAAGACATATAGTAATGTGGTAGGTTAGCCATAAATTAGGTCCGGGTATTATAGGTAGTGTGCTGAAATATCATACTGATCCATAGATTCGTT
Source organism: Eriocheir sinensis (assembly GCF_024679095.1). Lineage (NCBI taxonomy): Eukaryota > Metazoa > Arthropoda > Malacostraca > Decapoda > Varunidae > Eriocheir > Eriocheir sinensis. Next base: position 4,154,621 of record NC_066527.1, on the reverse strand, counting down.
TAGGAGATATTTGCGAAAAACAGCGTTTGTCTGCCGCTGAAATGTATAGTAGATGTCGCAGCCACTTGGGACACACACACACACACACACACACACACACACAAAGACTCTCCTATCTCCATCTTTATTTTTCTATCTTTTCTCTTCTTCCTTCCTTGCTTCTCCCTTCTTCGTTTACCTCCTCTTAAATCCTTCCTGTATTTCTTTTCATTTAATTGTCTCTTCCCATATTCTTCCATCCTTTTTCTTCCTTCCCTTTTTCTTCCCTTTTCATATTTATTCTCCATTTTTTCCCTCTTATGTTTCCTATCTTCTTTTCTCTCCCTCCTCCCTTTTTTCCTTCCCTTTTTTCTTCCCTTTTCTCACTTCCTTTTCTTCCCTTTCTATCATTTATTCTCCATTTTTCCCTCTGTTATGATTCCTATCTTCTTTTCTCTCCCTCCTCCCTTTTTTCTTCCCTTTTCTCACTCCCTCTCCTTCCCTTTCTATCATTTATTCTCCCTTTTTTTTCCTCCCTTCGTTATGTTGCCAATTCTACCTTTTCTTTCCTTCCTCCCTTTTTTCCTTCCCTTTTTTTCCTTCCCTTTCTATCATATTTATTTTCCCTTTTTTTCCTCCCTTTGTTATGTTGCCTATTCTACCTTTTCTCTCCCTCCTCCCTTTTTTTCTTCCCTTTTCTCACTCCCTTTTCTTCCCTTTCTATCATATTTATTCTCCCTTTTTTTCTCCCTTTGTTGTTTCCTTTTCTTCCTTTTTTTCTCTCCCTCCTCCCTTTTTTCCTTCCCTTTTTTCTTCCCTTTTCTCACTCCCTTTCCTTCCCTTCCTATCATATTTATTCTCCCTTTTTTCCCTCCCTTTGATATGTTTCCTATTCTACCTTTTCTCTCCCTCCTCCCTTTTTTTCTTCCCTTTTCTCACTCCCTCTCCTTCCCTTTCTATCATTTATTCTCCCTTTTTTTCCTCCCTTTGTTATGTTTCCTTTTCTACCTTATTTTCTCTCCCTCCCTTTTTTCCTTCACTTTTGTCACTCCCTTTCCTTCCCTTTCTATCATTTATTCTCCCTTTTTTTCTCCCTTTGTTATGTTTCCTTTTCTTCCTTCTTTTCTCTCCGTTTCATTTTTTCGTATCTGTCTTTCTGTCCCTCTCTTCCTTTCCTTCCCCTTTCATGTTCCCTCTTCTGCTTTCTCTCTCTCTCTCTCTCTCTCTCTCTCTCTCTCTCTCTCTCTCTCTCTCTCTCTCTCTCTCTCTCTCTCTCTCTCTCTCTCTCTCTCTCTCTCTCTCTCTCTCTCTCTCTCTCTCTCTCTCTCTCTCTCTCTCTCTCTCTCTCTCTCTCTCTCTCTCTCTCTCTCTCTCTCTCTCTTCATTTTTCATTTTCTCCCTTCTTTTTTCTACCTTCCTTTCCCTCAATTCCTTTCATTTTCTGCCTTTCTTTTCCTCTCTTCCTTTACCTTACTTCCCACGCTCCCTCCCTCACTCCCTTCCTTTTCCTCTCTCTTATCTTCCTTCCCTTCCCTTCCTTTCCCTCGCATCCCTCCCTTCGTCCCTCCCTTCCCAGCCTCCTCCCCTTTCCGCCCTTTTTTCCCTTCCTTTCCCCCCCTTGATTTCATATTTGTCTTCCTTCCTTTCCCTTCCTTTCCCTCGCATCCCTCCTTCCGTCCTTCCCTTCCCTTACTTTCCCTCACATCCCTTCATCCGTCCCCTCCCTTCACAGTCTCCTTCCCTTTCCGCCCATTTTTTCCCTTCATCCCGCCTTCCCCTCGATGCTGTCCCGCTGAGGGTAATCCACACGACAGACACACGCCAATATCAGGTGGAGGTGCGCTGCGTTTTCCGCCTCACACTCACACAAAAGTTACAATACACCAGCAATCCGCAAGCAAGCCAAGGGAAAGCCGCTATCAACCCACTAGTAAGCCATCAGTAACCCACCTTCAGCCCTTCAATAACCCACCACCAACCCACGAGCAAGCTGCCATCACCTCTACATCAACCCACAAGTCAAGTTCACCAGCAAGTCTCGAGCAAGTTATGAGCAATCCACAAGCGAGTCATGAGCAACCCTCCATCAACCCTTCAACAAGCCACCACCAACCACGACCAGGCTGCCATCACCTCTACAACAACCCACAAGTCAAGTTCACCAGCAAGTCTCGAGCAAGCTATAAGCAATCCACAAGCGAGTCATGAGCAACCCGCCATCAACCTACTCTTACAGCAAGCCATCACCAAGTCCTCAGCAAGCCACGACCAAGCACGAGCAAACCACAGCAACGCATGAACGACCCACCAACAAGCCACAGCAAACCACAAGCAAATTAGCAAGCCACAAGCAACCAAGGAGCAACCTACAAGCAAGCCATGAGCAAGCCAAAACCAACCGACATTCAAGCCACAAGCAAGCCTACAGCAAGCAACCACCAAAAATCTACCACCAAGACGTCAGAAAACCACATCAACCAACCACCAAGCCACCCAAGCCACCAATACGCCGCATGTGCTCTGTCAGGCCGAAAGGAACCTCCCGCCGACGTGTTTCATTCCCGTCGCGTCCTGAAGAGACAAAGAGACGAGGCGGAAAGAAGCAAAGGCGGAAGAGAAAAAAGTGTTTGTGCAATGTTTATATAGGTGAATAGGTGTATAGGGAGGGAGAGGGGGGGAGTGTGTGTGTGTGTGTGTGTGTTGTGTGTGTGTGTGTGTGTGTGTGTGTGTGTGTGTGTGTGTGTGTGTCTCTGTCTCTCTCTCTCTCTCTCTCTCTCTCTCTCTCTCTCTCTCTCTCTCTCTCTCTCTCTCTCTCTCTCTCTCTCTCTCTCTCTCTCTCTCTCTCTCTCTCTCTCTCTCTCTCTCTCTCTCTCTCTCTCTCTCTCTCTCTCTCTCTCTCTCTCTCTCTCTCTCTCTCTCTCTCTCTCTCTCTCTCTCTCTTTCTCTGACACGTGCCACCTCCCACATTCTCTCCCTCGCAGTTCGTTTTTGTCCTATTTTTTCCCCGCTCTGACTTTTTACCTACAATTACAGAGAGAGAGAGAGGGACAGGTAATATTTTTCGGGAGTGATATGTACTGTGTGGACTTAACGTGAAAGGGAGGGTCATGTCAATGTTTGGTTATTGTTGTTTTTGTTGTTGTTGTTGTTGTTGTTAAAGTTGATCTTAATGAATGTGTGTATGTTCTGTACCCCACTGTAACCTAGCTTGGCAGGAAGGGACGGGAAGGAAAGAAAGGATAGGGAAGGGAAGGTAAGGTAAGGAAAGGGCAGTGAAAGGATGGTAAGGAATGAAAGGAAAGGGTAAGGAAGGAAGGGAAGGGAGAGAAAGGAATGGAAAGGGCAGTAAAGGGAAGGGAAAGAGAGTAGGAAATGGGAGTAGAGAATAATGAGAGAAAGTAAAGAAGTCAAGGAAAATGAATACAAAAAATAGGAAAAGGAAACACAAACCAAAAATAAAACTCGGAAAAATAAAAATAAAATGTATTAGATAAAAGTGGAAAAAAGAGAAAGTGGAGAATAATGAGAGAAAATAAAGACGTACACGAAAAAGAAATAAAAAAAACAGGAAAGAGAAACACAAATTAATAAAACTGAGATAAGTGAAAAAATAAATAACAAATAAAATTAAAAATAACAATAAAAAGAATGAAATCACACACACGTCTTCGAAGGAGAGGGGAAGGCAGCGCAAACAAACAGACGAACGAACACACGCACATAAACAAACAAAAAGAAAAAGAAGTATACAAACAAATCAATTACCCTCTATGTGTGTGTGTGTGTGTGTGTGTGTGTGTGTGTGTGTGTGTGTGTGTTCATGATCAACTTCCTCTCCTCTTTCCTTTCCTTCTCTCTCTCTCTCTCTCTCTCTCTCTCTCTCTCTCTCTCTCTCTCTCTCTCTCTCTCTCTCTCTCTATCTCTCTATCTCTGTCTCTCTCTCTCTATCTCTCTCTCTCTCTCTCTCTCTCTCTCTCTCTCTCTCTCTCTCTCTCTCTCTCTCTCTCTCTCTCTCTCTCTCTCTCTCGCTCTCTCTCTCTCTCTCTCTCTCTCTCTCTCTCTCTCTCTCTCTCTCTCTCTCTCTCTCTCTCTCTCTCTCTCTCTCTCTCTCTCTCTCTCTCTCTTCTTACTTCACTCCTCTCCTTTTCCTTCTTCCCGTACCTTCTTCTCTTCCCATTCTTTCCTTCTCATCTTTCTCTCTTTCCTCACCCCTTCCTACGTTCTCTTTCCTTCCTTTCCTTTTCCTTCCCTTACCCTTCGTTCCCTACCCATCCCTTCCCTTCCCTTTCCTTCCCATCTTCCCACCTTTTCTCTATCTTCCTTACCATTCTCCTTCCTTCCCTTTCTCTCGTTCCAACCCTCCCCTCCCCTTCCCTTCCTCTCCTTCCAACCATCCTTTCCTTACCTTTGCTTACGTCTTCCCTACCTCCCTCTCCATCTGTTTCCTTTCTTTCCCTTCTCTCCCTTTTTCTCCCTACCGTCCTCCCTTTCATCCCCTTACCTTATCTATCCCTCTCCTTCCTTTCTCTCGTGTCTCCCCGTCTCCCCTCTCATTTCCTCGCGCCCCCTCACTCTCCCATCCCTCTCCCCCCCCCTTCCTCTTACCCCTCCCCGAAAACTACATACGGGAGACACTCTCAGGTTGATTAAGACCCATATTTTTAGATATTTCATCTGCTTACACACCCACGTTTGACAAGGCTTTCGTGGAGGTTGTGTTAGTTTTATTTGGTATTGTTGTTTTTTTGTTGTTGTTAACTGGTACTTTCTTATCTACGTGTTTCAAGCAAGTTTTCTTCTGTTTATATATTTTCATCATGTATCAGAGACGATTTTTTCACGTAACTTTTTTGGTATGTTGATAAAAATTTCAAATATGCTTTTTTCTTCCTTTTCATGTAAGTTAGTATATTTTCAGTCAAATTAATCAACTACGTAACTCTGTGGAGGGGAGGGGAGGGGGGAGGGGACCGTGTGCGTGCGTGCGTGCGTGTGCGTGTGTGTGTCGGAATGAACCTAGAAATGAACTTTATATATATTTAATTAAGCACTTTTTTCTTCTTATTTTTCATCCCCGTCCTGGAGTGTGTGTGCCGGAGTGGGCCACCCAAACACCCGCCACTTCGTCACATAACATTTTCCCTGCGTCCAGAGTCCAAACCTTATCATTAGCGCGCCCAAGGATGAAGCACGGAGCACCTTCTCAAGCGCGCACACACACACATTTTGAAGCGCTACATTTCGTTTTCTTCAATTCTCTCTTTATATGTTTTTCCTTTGTCACTCTATGTATTTAGTTTGGCCAATTTATCCTTCTTCCTCCTTCCACTTCCATGTTTTTCCTATACCTTCTTTTTCTTCATATTCTTCTCCTTTTCCTTCCTTTGTTTTCATCTCTTCCTATTTCTTCTATTGCTATCTTCTCTTCCTCCTCCATGTTCTTCCTATATTGTCTTTTTCTCCATATTCTTCGTCTCTTACTTCCATTCTCATCTCCTTTTCCTTCCTTTGTTTTCATCTCTTCCTATTTTTTCTATTGCTATCTTCTCCTCCTCCTCCATGTTCTTCCTATATTGTCTTTTTCTCCATATTATTCTTCCTCCTACTCCTATTCTCCTTCCTGCCTTTTTTTATTTTTCTATCACATTTCAAAGATTTATTTCGCTTTCTTTAATTCTCTCTTTCTGTGTTTATCTTCGTCATTCTTTGCATTCCTCTTTGTCTGTCTATCCTTCTCCCTGTCTCTTCCTTCCTCTTTGCCTGTCTCTCTCCTTGCCTGTCTATTTTTCTGTCATTTATTAAAGATTTATTTCGTTTTCTTGAATCTTGTTTTTCTTCGTCTCTCTCTGTGTACTAATCCTTGTCTGAGCTCTTCCTTGCTTCTTTCTTTCGTTCCTGTATGTATCTCTTCCTTCTCTATCCCTCTTTCTCTTTTATATTTGTAGACATGTTTCGTTTTCAATCTTCTTCTCTTCACATTTTTCTTCGTATTTCACTCTGTGCTAATCTTTCTTTTGACCTTTTCCTTGCTTCTTTCTTTCCTTCCTCTATGTCTCTCTCCTCTTTCTCTATCCCTTTCTTTATTATATTTTACACACACATGTTTCCTTTTCTTCAATCTTGTTCTCTTCACATTTTTCTTCGTATCTCACTCTGTGCTAATCCTTCTTTTGACCTCTTCCTTCCTTCTTTCTTTCCTTCCTCTATGTCTCTCTCCTCTTTCTCTATCCCTTTCTTTATTATATTTTACACACACATGTTTCGTTATCTTCAGTCATGTTGCCTTTGATGTGTTTTCCTCCTCCTCCCTCTCTCTCTCTGCACTGAGCCTTGTCTAACCTCTAACGTCATTCTCCTCGCCTTCCTCTGATAGTTTTTTTAATTCGAAGATCTGTTTGTTTTCTTGAGTTTTGTCTCTTTTGATGTGTTTTTCTTCCCCTCTCTGCTTTTAATCTTGTATGACCTGTCTCCCTTATGCCTTTTTTCTCCCTTCTTGTCTCCCTTTTCTATTCGTTCATTTCTTCCTTTTTCCTCTCTTCTTTCTCCCTTCTCCCTTCCTCCCTTCCTCTCTTCTGTCCCCCCTTCTCCCTGTCTTCCTTAATTTCTTCCTCCCTTCTCCCCTCCTCCCTTCCTTTCTTCTGCCTTCTTTCTCCCTGCCTCCCTTCATTTCTTCCTCCCTTTTCCCTGCCTCCCTCGATACCTTCCTTCCCTCTGCTTTCTTTCTCCCTGCCTCCCTCCCTTCCTTTACCCTTCTGTCTCCCTTCTTGCTGCCTCCCTTCATGCATCTCCCTCCCTTCTCCCTCCTTCCCTTCATTCCTTCCTCCCTTATGCCTTCTTTCTCCCTGCCTCCTTCCCTTCCTTTACCCTTCTGTCTCCCTTCTTCCTGCCTCCTTCATGCATCTCCCTCCCATCTCCCTTCCTTCTATATCCCTTCTCCCTGCCTCTCCCTTCCTTTTACCTCCCTTTCTCTTTTTCTTTATAGTGATTTGAAGGCATTTATTTTTCTTGGGTCATATTTCTGTTAATATGTTTTCATCGTCTGTCGCTTTGCTGAACTCTTCTTTGTCTGTCCTATTGCATGTCTGTACCTTATCTTTCCTATATTTTGAAGACATCTCGATTTATTTTGACTTGTCTTTGTTGACCTGTTGTTGTTGTTGTTGCTGTTGTTGTTCTTGTTTTCCTTTTCTTGCTGTACTGTAAATTGTATGTCCTCCTTCCTCCCATCTTTCTGCTTGCTTCTCTATCATATTTTTAAGGAAGATTTACAGGGTTTTGTCTCGATATGTTGTTGTTGTTGCTGTTGTTTTCCTTGCTGTAATTGTTGTACTGTATCGTGTATGCCCTGTTGCTTATTTCCTTTTTGTCTCGTTTTTTTTTATCATATTTATCACATTTAGATTTTATTCAGTCTGTTGATATGTTTCTCTTTTTCTTTTTCTTTTTTTTTTTCTTTTGTTGTTGTTCTCCTTGCTGTTGTTGTTGTACTGTATCGTGTATGTCCTGTTGCCTATTTACTTTTTGTCTATCGGTTTTTTTTTGGTTTTTTTATCATATTTAGCACATTAAGATTTTATTGAGTCTGCTGATATGTTCCTCTATTTTTTTTTCTTTTTTTTTTTCCTTTTCTTTCGTTTTACTGTTCCATGTATGTCCCTCTTCCTGCCTCCTCTCTCTCTTCCTCTCTCCCTTTTCTTTATCATATATATTTTTTAAGATGTTTAGATTAAGTGAGTCCGGTCTCGATATGTCGCTGCTCCACTTCTTCCCGTTGTTGCTCCTCTCTGCCTGTCTTTCTTTTTTTTTCATATTTTTAAGACATATATTGCATTTTGTCCTTCTTCATATGGTGGTGGTGGTGGTGGTTGTGGTGTTGTTGTTGTTGTTGCTGGTGGTGGTGGTGGTGGTGGTGGTGGTGGTGGTGTTGTTGTTGTTGTTGTTGTTGTTGCTGTTGTTGTTGGTGGTGGTGGTGGTGGTGTTGTTGTTGTTGTTGCTGTTGTTGTTGTTGGTGGTGGTGGTGTTGTTGTTGTTGCTGTTGTTGGTGGTGGTGGTGTTGTTGTTGGTGGTGTTGTTGTTGTTGTTGTTGCTGTTGGTGGTGGTGGTGTTGGTGTTGTTGTTGCCGTTGCTGTTGTTGGTGGTGGTGTTGGTGTTGTTGTTCTTGTTGCTGTTGTTGGTGGTGGTGGTGGTGTTGGTGTTGTTGTTGTTGGTGGTGGTGGTGGTGGTGGTGGTGGTGGTGGTGTTTGTGTTGGTGTTGTTGTTGTTGGTGGTGGTGGTGCTGTTGATGTTGGTGTTGTTGTTGTTGCTGGTGGTGGTGGTGGTGGTGGTGGTGGTGTCGTTGTTGTTGTTGTTGCTGTCGTTGTTGTTGTTGTTGTTGTCCTCCCTGTCGTTGCTGTTCTGTGCCCTTTCCGTCCACCCTCGTCCCTGCCCTCTGCCCCTCCGTCTGTCTCGTATGTTTTCAAGACACTTTTATTGAATTCCCTCTTGATGTTACCCTTCCCTTCGTCCCTCTTCTGTACCTTGTCTTTCGTGCTGCCTCTCTCTCTCTCTCTCTCTCTCTCTCTCTCTCTCTCTCTCTCTCTCTCTCTCTCTCTCTCTCTCTCTCTCTCTCTCTCTCTCTCTCTCTCTCTCTCTCTCTCTCTCTCTCTCTCTCTCTCTCTCTCTCTCTCTCTCTCTCTCTCTCTCTCTCTCTCTCTCTCTCTCTCTCTCTCTCTCTCTCTCTCTCTCTTTTCTTTTTTTCCTCCTATCATTTCATTCTTTTTTTCTTTTCTCTTCTTTTCTTTTTTTCTCTTCTCTTTCCTCTCTCTATCTATCTGCCTATCTATCTCATTCGGAAGCACACGAGTTTTTTTTTCTGGTATTTCTGAGTTTTTAATATTAGATCATGTCTCTGATTTCTTTTTCCTCCTTTCCTCTTTGCTATACTGCAGTGTTCCCTAACTGTACTCCTGTCCTCCCCTCTTTTATCTCTCTTTCTCCTCCTCCTCCTCCTCCTCCTTTTTCCATTTTGTACACAAATGCACGCAGTCTATTACCCAAAAAGGACGAAATTAGGGCGTATATTGCAACTGAGAAACCAGATGTGGTAGCCATCACAGAGACTTGGGCCAACTCTGCACATCTAGTATCTGAACTGTCATTTCCAGGTACGAAAACTTCCAAAAATCGAATGCAGAAGAAAGGAGGATGAGTAATTTGCTACGTTAAAAGTACGATCCCTGCCATAAATATAGACAAACAGGACGCAGAGAATTACGACTCCGTCTATGTGGAAATAACTGCGAATAATAAGAAACTAACACTTGCGACCGTATACAGGCCTCCAAAACAACAGGCAGCCGATGACACTGCCCTGTACGAAGAGCTTCACTCTCTAACACAAAGTAAAGTAGCAATAATAATTGGGGTCTTTAATTGCCCTAACATTGTCTGGGGACAATTGACTGTAGATCAAGTGGGTAACAGGCTTATAGAAATGGTGGAGGATTCGTTCCTCACTCAAGTTGTAACTCAACCAACAAGAGAAAACAATCTGCTGGATCTGGTATTAGTAAGCGACCCCGACCTCATTCGCGACTGTGAATTTGGTAAAAAAATTAACGGTTGCGATCCGTTTCAATGTCAACATAAGTCACAAACTCGTAGACAATCCGTCAGTGATACCAGACTACAAAAAAACAAATTTCAACCTAGCCCGTGAGCTGCTTCCCTCTGCGACCTGGGACCAACTTCACCTAACCGACAATACAATCGACAACGTGTGGAACAACTTCAAAGATAAGCTTTTGGGAGTAGAAAAGGCTACAGTGCCGACGAAACCCAGGCGAGTAAATGGTGCCGTAGATCCACCGTGGATGACCAGTGAAATAAAAAGGGCGGTAAACTTAAAAAAAAAGGAATTATAACCTAATGAAAGAGAATGACACGGCCGAAGCCCGTTCTCAGTACCACAACAGCCTCAGAGCTTGTCGCACCCTTATTCGGAGTAGTAAACGCAACTACGAAAAACAAATAGCGCGTGACATCAAGACAAACTCAAAAAAATTCTTCACATACATCAGATCGAAAAAGAAAGTAAAATCCAATATTGGTCCCCTGACAGACGAGACTGGAGCTGCAACTCAGGACAGTAAACAGATGGCCAGAATCCTCAACAGTAACTTCGCATCCGTATTCACAGTCGAAAACATCGAAACCATGCCGAGAACCCTGACCCGCCGAGAATCACGCCCCTGAAAATTGACTCAATATGCGACCAAGAAGTGAAAGAGTATTTGTATAAACTCGACCCGACCAAGTCAACAGGACCTGACGGTTTGTCCCCGCGGGTCTTAAACGAGCTGAAACAACAAATACTTCAGCCACTCACTAACATATTCAACCAGTCTGTTAAATGGAAAAAGGTCCCGGAAGACTGGAAGATGGCGACCGTAACACCAATTTTCAAAAAGGAGACAAAAGCGTTGCATTAAACTACAGGCCCATAAGTTTGACATCAGTGGCAGGAAAAATACTCGAAAAGATTATTAGAGACAAACTTGTTAAGTTTCTAGAAGACAATAATGTAATCTCCGACACCCAGCATGGCTTCAGAAACAAGCGCTCCTGCCTAACGAATTTATTAGACTTCTTCCAAGGTATATATAAGAACTGGGATGCCCACATCCCCAGTGATGTTATATACCTGGACTTTCAGAAAGCCTTCGACAAAGTACCGCACGAGAGACTCCTTAAGAAACTGCACTCGGCGGGCATTGGAGCCAATCTGATCGCGTGGATAAGAGATTGGCTCACCGACAGAAAACAACGGTACTACTCAACGGACAGCCTTCCGATTGGCTTCCAGTCACTAGTGGAGTGCCTCAGGGTCAGTGCTGGGACCCATTCTCTTCATCATATATATCAACGACATAGAAGCAGGACTGAAATCCACAATATCGAAATTTGCTGATGACAATTAGGTGTGTGGAAAGGCCCTCACAAAGACCGACTGCGAAATCATTCAGAAAGACCTCAATCACATTATCGAATGGTCGGAAAAATGGCAAATGTCTTTTAATGTTGACAAATGCAAAGTCATGCACATTGGGTCCAGAAATAGTAACCACACATACATCATGAATGGGAGACCTCTGCAAGCGATGCAGGAGGAAAAGGATCTTGAGTCACTATCAGCAGTGACCTGAAACACGCGAATCACTGTAAAAGCATACAACAAAGCCAACACTATGCTCGGGTTCATAGCGAGGAACTTCAGTGTAAAACGCCAGACGTGATGCTATCCTTGTATAATTCCATGGTAAGACCGCACCTCGAGTATGCAGTACAGTTCTGGTCTCCTAATTACAGAAAGGACATTGATTTACTGGAAAGGATTCAGCGACGCGCCACGAAAATGATACCAACCTTAAGGGCTCAACCGTACGAGGAACGACTCAAGCGACTCAATCTCTTTACATTAGAAAAGACGCCTACGAGGAGATATGATTCAAGTCTTCAAGTATCTGAAAAAATTCAATAACGTCGATTACTCCAATTTCTTTGAATTGCAAACCAACCTAAGAACTAGAAATAACGGTTTACCCATTCAGTCTAAGCGATGTAACACAGACATCGGAAGGAGTTTCTTTTCAAACCGAATCATCCGTCACTGGAACAATCTTCCTTCAGAAGTAGTAAATGCGAATACTATCAACTCCTTCAAATATAGAATCGACCGTCACTTCGCTGCGTCGGGAGTAAACTGAATATTGAGTTGCTTTCATCTGCTCCTCAATATCGAGGTGCTTTCATCTACTCCTCAATGTCGAGGTGCTTTCATCTGCTCCCCAGGCCCCAGGCTGTCGAGCAGATTAAATCACCAAAGCGGGCAACCTCGTAATGAGCCAATAGGCTTTCTGTTGCCTGCGTTTCCATGTTTCCATGTTTCCTCCTCCTCCTCCTCATCTCTCACTATCACTCTATCTATCAATCTATCTTTCTCTCCCTACACTCTGTCAACTTTTACAACACATTTTTTAAAACGGTTTTTCTTGTATTTCAATATATCTTTTTTTTCTCCCTGCAATCCATGTCTTCATCCACGTTTCTTAAGCGTTGCAGACTCATCCATCCACCCAGTCTCCAGTTCGATGTATTTTCATGATGAGTAAAGATATGACAGTCTCCGGTTCGATATATTTTCATGATGAGTAAAGATATGAGTCTCTAGTTCCATATATTTTCATGATAAGTAAAGATGGGACAACAGTTTTGACTCCCAGGGAAAGTTTAATTAATCTATTTTCCATGTTTCTTCCTTTTCTTGCAGACTCGGCCGCGTGACAATAAGCGCTCGACATTCTCCTGGTAAGTAAAGATCTGAAGTTATTTTATCCTCAGTGGGAAAGTAAGTAAAGATGTGGAGTTATTTTATTTGAAGTAAAGATGTGAAGTTATTTTATTTCAAGTAAGTAAAAATCTGAAGTTATTTTATTTGAGGTAAGTAAAGATCTGAAGTTATTTTATTTCAAGTAAGTAAAAATCTGAAGTTATTTTATTTGAGGTAAGTAAAGATCTGAAGTTATTTTATTTCAAGTAAGTAAAAATCTGAAGTTATTTTATTTGAGGTAAGTAAAGATCTGAAGCTATTTTATTTCAAGTAAGTAAAAATCTGAAGTTATTTTATTTGAGGTAAGTAAAGATCTGAAGTTATTTTATTTCAAGTAAGTAAAGATCTGAAGTTATTTAATTATCAGTAGGAAAGTAAGTAAAGATCTTCATTTATTTTATCCTCGGAGGGAAAGTAAAGTATTGCATTTTTTTTTTCGGGTTTCTTTTTAGGAGCTTCATGCTGATACTCAACTCTCAACTTTCTCCCTAACTAACCCTTCGTCTTCCTCCGCACAACGAAAACAACCAAATAAAAGTTACGAGTGAAGAAAAAAAAACACCAATCACTCCAAACACACACACACGGCCGGGGAGGCGAAGCAAACAAAAACAACTGCCGCTCACCACCACAAACAGGCAGGCAGGGGGGGAGATAAACGCCACAAACGCCACACGCTGTCACGCAGGAGCAAGGAAAACGGACGCTCATCGGACAGACAACACCACAACACAACACCACACAACACGTCCTCGTTAGCTTGGTAGTAACGTGAACCAACCCGCCAGCGAGCCTTTCTGACCACGCACTGCCCCTTCAAACTCGGTACCTTGATTCTGCTGTGACCCCGTGAAAGCCTGGCCTCAGAAACACGCCAACAAGCAGTACTGTTCAGCCGTTTACCTACCTGCTTACCACCTGGATTCTGCTGTGACCCCGTGAAAGCCTGGCCTCAGAAACACGCCAACAAGCAGTACTGATCACCCGTTTACCTACCTGCGTACCACCTTGATTCTGCTGTGACCCCGTGAAAGCCTGCCCTCAGAAACAAGCGGTAATGTAAGCGAAGGAGACATACTAATCAACTGTTTATCTACCTGTTTACCACCTTGATTCTGACGTAAGCCCGTGAAAGCCTGCCCTCACAAACCAGCGGAAGTGTAAGCCAAGAAGACGAGCTAATCAGTTGTTTACCTACACGCTCGCTACCTCGATGCTGCCGTGAAATACCCGCTCTCACAAACACGCGTATAAGCTACCTTGAGTCGAATTTGCTGTTGCTTCGTAGCTCAACCGTCTTGGAATTAGTTGTGATTTATACAAAGTTAATGAAAATACAGTCATACCTCGGTTTACGAGCTTTATTTGGTATGTGTTTTTGCTCGCTAACCAAAAAAAATCGTAAACCAAAATGAACGCACACGGCTTATAGATAAGAAATAGACATTGAGGTCTTCGTGTTCGTGTTCATATTCTGTAAACGGCCGTGAATTTTTTTATTTATTTTCTTTTTTTTTTTTTTTTTACAACAAAGGAGACAGCTCAAGGGCACAAAAAAAAAAAAAAAACAATAATAAGAAAAAGCCCGCTACTCGCTGCTCAAATGCATAGTTTTAATGATGTTTTCTAGCTGTGACTTATAGCCGTCTTTGAAATAGTTGTGTGATACCGCAAAGAGAAACAGCTAGACACAGTGAGGTTAGTCTGCTATCGCTTTCATGGTCTTTAAGCCACCTTGATGAGTTAGCGATGTTCTGTTGTGACCTTTAACCGTCTTGAAAATAGATGTATGACGTTTCAAGAATATAAGAAGTAGGAAAAATACATTACGATGAATCTGCCTTCGTATTCATGTGTTGTAAGCCACTTGGACGGATGCGTGATATTGCTTCGCTGTGATTTTACTGTCCAGGAATATTTGTGTGTCGCTGCGTAGAAAGAAATTTAATAGAGAAAATGAAATGGATCTGCCTTCGTTTTCATGTGTTGTAAGCCACTTGGATGCATGTGTGATATTGCTGCCTTGTGATTTAACTGTCCAGGAATATTTGTGTGTCGCTGCGTAGAAAGAAATTTAATAGAAACAATGAAATGGATCTGCCTTCGTATTCATGTGTTTTAAGCCACTTGGACGGATGCGTGATATTGCTTCGCTGTGATTTTACTGTCCAGGAATATTTGTGTGTCGCTGCGTAGAAAGAAATTTAATAGAGACAATGAAATGGATCTGCCTTCGTATTCATGTGTTTTAAGCCACTTGAATGCATGTGTGATATTGCTTCGCTGTGATTTAACTGTCAGGAATATTTGTGTGTCGCTGCGTAGAAAGAAATTTGATAGAAACAATAAAATGGATCTGCCTTCGTATTCATGTGTTTTAAGCCACTTGGATGCATGCGTGATATTGCTTCGCTGTGATTTAGCTGTCCAGGAATATTTGTGTGTCAGTGCAGAGAAAGAAATGTAATAGAGACATGAAATGAGTTTGCTGACGTGTCCAAATAATATTCATGTTTATACAGCTGATGAGGCAAACAGTACGCGGAAAAAGAAGGGATGTCAAGTTTATTGGCTTACTTATAATAAATACACGCCTCTCGCATTCGTGTTGAAGGGCCATAGTCTTACACATGTCGACCCCCAGGCACGCATACTTGACAAGGCGTTCGTAGGAGTTGTGAGCATTTCCTTGGGTAGTTTTGTGACCCTGGTGATGGTTTAATGAAGCTTCTTTGCCCTTAACTAGAAAAAATACTCATCCATTCCATATTCCTTAACACACACACATTTGACAAGGCGTTCGTAGGAGTTGTGATCATTTCCATGGGTAGTTTTGTGACCCTGGTGATGGTTTAATGAAGCTTCTGTGCCCTTAACGTGAAAAAACACTCATCCATTTCATATTCTTAAACATTTCAACCCCCAGGCACGCACACTTCACAAGGCATTCGTAGTAGTTGTGGGCATTCCTTGGGTAGTTTTGTGACCCTGGTGATGGTTTAATAACGCTTCTGTGCCCTTAACATTAAAACACTCATCCATTTCATATTCTTTAACATTTCGACCCCCCAGTCACACACACATTTGACAAGGCGTTCGTAGGGGTTGTGAGCATTTCCTAAAGTAGTCTCGTGACCCTGGTGATAGTTCGATGAAAAGCTTATGTACCGTGAACCTAAAATAAAAAAAAACACTCATTAAGAACGCGATTCATATCATATTCTTAAACATTTCGGGTCCGCAAGCACACGTATATGACAAGGAGTTCGTCGGAGTTGTGAGCATTTCCTAAGGTAGTTTTGTTACCCTGGTGATAGTTCGATAAAGCTTCTGTACCGTGAACGTGAAAAAAAACTCATTAAAACGCGATCGATCTCATTTTCGGCCTTTGGGGAGAGTTGACAATAGAACGCACTCATTTGACAAGGAGTTCGTAGGAGTTAGGTAGTTTTGTGGCCCTGGTGGTAATTCGATGAAGCTTCTGTACCGTGAACGTGAAAAAACACTAATTAGAACGCAACCAATCTCATTTTCGGCCTTTGGGGAGAGTTGACAATAGAACGCACTCATTTGACAAGGAGTTCGTAGGAGTTAGGTAGCTTTGTGGCCCTGGTGGTAATTCGATGAAAGTTCTGTATCGTGAACGTGAAAACGCACTCATGAGAACGCAATCTATCTCATTTTCGGCCTTTGGGGAGGGTTAACAATAGAACACTCATTTGACAAGGAGTTCGTAGGAGTTAAGTAGTTTTGTGGCCCTGGTGGTAATTCGATGAAGCTTCTGTATCGTGAACGTGAAAACGCACTCATGAGAACGCAATCACTCTCACTGTCGGCCTTTATGAAGAGTTGACGAGTAGAAGCGTCTGAAAACACCGACCTAACCTAACCCACATCCGCGCCCTTCACGCCGGAATCCGTATATCACGGGCAATAGTCACGCGTTTTTCCCTCGCTCCCCTACGCGAGATTGAGCCGGAAGAGAAAAACCCTCGCCCCTGATCCTTGCCTTTTCTTACTTTTGCTTGAGTTCGAGATTGTTTAGCGTTGGAACAAAGGCACGGAAGCCCCTCCGAGCCTCGCCGAAGACCAGCGCCGCGGATAACACTGGACTGCAACACTGAAGAAATAGATAATAATAAGTAGATAGATAGATAAATAAACTTCATTGAGATAGATAAATAAAGGGATAACTAGATAGATAAGTAAACTTCAAGGAGATAGATAAATAAAGGGATAACTAGATAGATAAGTAAACTTCAAGGAGATAGATAAATAAAGGGATAACTAGATAGATAAATAAACTTCAAGGAGATAGATAAATAAAGGGATAACTAGATAGATAAATAAACTTCAAGGAGATAGATAAATAAAGGGATAACTAGATAGATAAATAAACTTCATAAATAGAGGTAGATAAATAAAGGGATAAATAGTTAGATAGATGAACCGAATAGACTGAGAATGGAAAAATAATGTGATAGTAAAGTAGATGACTGAATAACAATAAAGATAGATAGATAGATAGATAAAATAGATAAATATAGATAAATTGCCTGAATACGTAGAGAAATAGATTAATGATGTGATCGTAAAGTAAATGAATAGATAATGAATAGATAGATGAACTGAATAAAGAGAAATAAACAGTGATAAGTAAATAGATAAGCAAATAAGCAGATAAAAAATGAATAAATAACGGAAAAATAGACAGAAAATAGACAAAAATGGTGACAAATAGACAGAAAATAGACAAAAATGGTGACAAATAGACAGAAAATAGACAAAAACGGTGACAAATAGACAGAAAATAGACAAAAACGGTGACAAATAGACAGAAAATAGACAAAAACGATGACAAATAGACAGAAAATAGACAAAAACGGTGACAAATAGACAGAAAATAGACAAAAACGGTGACAAATAGACAGAAAATAGACAAAAACGATGACAAATAGACAGAAAATAGACAAAAACGGTGACAAATAGACAGAAAATAGACAAAAACGATGACAAATAGACAGAAAATAGACAAAAACGGTGACAAATAGACAGAAAATAGACAAAAACGGTGACAAATAGACAGAAAATAGACAAAAACGGTGACAAATAGACAGAAAATAGACAAAAAATAGACACAGATAACATTAGATAGATAAATATAACGACAAATAAACTTAATAATAAACAGATCAATAAGTAAATGAAATAATAATATAAAAAAAATAACCGCGAAATCCACGAAGCCGACTAATTTATGCAAAAAAATTGGACATCATAATTATTGCATGCATCGAAAAAAGGCGCGTCGTAATGTTTCGATGTTTGAGTAATGTTCGTTGTGTTAGTGTTGTTGTCGTTTTTTCCATCGTTGGCGAAATAGAACGTTAATGAATCTGTAAGTGTTGGCGGAGATGTGGTTTTATTGTTATTGTTATTGTTGTTGTTGTTGTTGTTGTTGTTATTATTATTATTATTATTATTATTATTATTATTATTATTATTATTATTATTATTATTATTATTATTATTATTATTATTATTATTATTATTATTATTATTATTATTATTATTATTATTATTATTGCTACTATTACTGCTACCAAAAAAATCAACAACAACAACAACAACTGTCACTACTATTCTACCACTACAATACTACTACTACTACTACTACTATTACTACTACTATTACTACTACTACTACTAGTACTATTACTACTACTACTACTACCACCACCACCACCACTATTACTGCTACTACTACTACTACTAATACTACTGCAACTACTACTACTACTACTACTACTACTACTACTACCACCATCACCACCAACACCATCAC
>NC_066527.1:4111430-4133930 GCF_024679095.1 Eriocheir sinensis | reverse complement strand
CTTCCTCTCGTTGACACACTCATTTTCCTTCCTCTCGTTGACACACTCATTTTCCTTCCTCTCGTTGACACACTCATTTACCTTCCTCTCGTTGACACACTCATTTTCCTTCCTCTCGTTGACACACTCATTTTCCTTCCTCTCGTTGACATACTCATTTACCTTCCTCTAGTTGACACACTCATTTTCCTTCCTCTAGTTGACACACTCATTTTCCTTCCTCTAGTTGACACACTCATTTTCCTTCCTCTAGTTGACACACTCATTTACCTTCCTCTAGTTGACACACTCATTTACCTTTTCTCGTTGACACTCATTTTCCTTCCTCTCGTTGACACTCTCATTTACCTTCCTCTAGTTGACACACTCATTTTCCTTCCTCTAGTTGACACACTCATTTACCTTCCTCTAGTTGACACACTCATTTTCCTTCCTCTAGTTGACACACTCATTTTCCTTCCTCTCGTTGACACACTCATTTTCCTTCCTCTCGTTGACACACTCATTTTCCTTCCTCTCGTTGACACTTATTTACCTTCCTCTCGTTGACACACTCATGTTCCTTCCTCTCGTTGACACACTCATTTTCCTTCCTCTCGTTGACACACTCATTTCTCTTCCTCTCGTTGACACACTCATTTTCCTTCCTCTCGTTGACACACTCATTTTCCTTCCTCTAGTTGACACACTCATTTTCCTTCCTCTAGCTGACACACTCATTTTCCTTCCTCTAGTTGACACACTCATTTTCCTTCCTCTCGTTGACTCACTCATTTCTATTCCTCTCGTTGACACTCATTTTCCTTCCTCTCTCGTTGACACACTCATTTTCCTTCCTCTCGTTGACACACCTCATTTTCCTTCCTCTAGTTGACACACTCATTTCCTTCCTCTCGTTGACACACTCATTTCTATTCCTCTCGTTGACACACTCATTTTCCTTCCTCTCGTTGAAACACTCATTTTCCTTCCTCTCGTTGACACACTCATTTTCCCTTCTCTCGTTGACACACTCATTTTCCTTCCTCTCGTTGAAACACTCATTTTCCTTCCTCTCGTTGACACACTCATTTTCCTTCCTCTCGTTGACACACTCATTTTCCTTCCTCTAGCTGACACACTTATTTTCCTTCCTCTCGTTAACACACTCATTTTCCTTCCTCTCGTTGACACACTCATTTTCCTTCCTCTAGCTGACACACTCATTTTCCTTCCTCTCGTTGACACACTCATTTTCCTTCCTCTCGTTGACACACTCATTTTCCTTCCTCTAGCTGACACACTCATTTTCCTTCCTCTCGTTGACACACTCATTTTCCTTCCTCGTTGACACACTCATTTTCCTTCCTCTAGTTGACACTCATTTCTAATCCTCTCGTTGACACCTCATTTTCCTTCCTCTCGTTGACACACTCATTTACCTTCCTCTCGTTGACACACTCATTTTCCTTCCTCTCGTTGACACACTCATTTCTATTCCTCTCGTTGACACACTCATTTTCCTTCCTCTCGTTGACACACTCATTTTCCTTCCTCTCGTTGACACACTCATTTCTATTCCTCCCGTTGACACACTCATTTTCCTTCCTCTCGTTGACACACTCATTTTCCTTCCTCTCGTTGACACTCTCATTGTCCTTCCTGTCGTTGACACACTCATTTACCTTCAGCTCGTTGACACACTCATTTTCCTTCCTCTCGTTGACACACTCATTTTCCTTCCTCTCGTTGACACACTCATTTACCTTCCTCTCGTTGACACACTCATTTTCCTTCCTCTCGTTGACATACTCATTTACCTTCCTCTAGTTGACACACTCATTTTCCTTCCTCTAGTTGACACACTCATTTTCCTTCCTCTAGCTGACACACTCATTTTCCTTCCTCTCGTTTACACACTCATTTTCCTTCCTCTCGTTGACACACTCATTTACCTTTTCTCGTTGACACACTCATTTTCCTTCCTCTCGTTGACACACTCATTTACCTTCCTCTAGTTGACACACTCATTTTCCTTCCTCTAGTTGACACACTCATTTACCTTCCTCTAGTTGACACACTCATTTAAATTCCTCTAGTTGACACATTTTCCTTCCTCTCGTTGACACTCATTTTCCTTCCTCTCGTTGACACACTCATTTTCCTTCCTCTCGTTGACACACTCATTTACCTTCCTCTCGTTGACACACTCATTTACCTTCCTCTCGTTGACACACTCATTTTCCTTCCTCTCGTTGACACACTCATTTCTATTCCTCTCGTTGACACACTCATTTTCCTTCCTCTCGTTGACACACTCATTTTCCTTCCTCTAGTTGACACACTCATTTTCCTTCCTCTAGCTGACACACTCATTTTCCTTCCTCTAGTTGACACACTCATTTTCCTTCCTCTCGTTGACACACTCATTTCTATTCCTCTCGTTGACACACTCATTTTCCTTCCTCTCGTTGACACACTCATTTTCCTTCCTCTCGTTGACACACTCATTTTCCTTCCTCTAGTTGACACACTCATTTTCCTTCCTCTCGTTGACACACTCATTTCTATTCCTCTCGTTGACACACTCATTTTCCTTCCTCTCGTTGACACACTCATTTTCCTTCCTCTCGTTGACACACTCATTTTCCCTTCTCTCGTTGACACACTCATTTTCCTTCCTCTCGTTGAAACACTCATTTTCCTTCCTCTCGTTGACACACTCATTTTCCTTCCTCTCGTTGACACACTCATTTTCCTTCCTCTAGCTGACACACTCATTTTCCTTCCTCTAGTTGACACACTCATTTTCCTTCCTCTAGTTGACACACTCATTTTCCTTCCTCTAGTTGACACACTCATTTTCCTTCCTCTCGTTGACACACTCATTTTCCTTCCTCTCGTTGACACACTCATTTTCCTTCCTCTAGCTGACACACTCATTTTCCTTCCTCTCGTTGACACACTCATTTTCCTTCCTCTCGTTGACACACTCATTTTCCTTCCTCTAGTTGACACACTCATTTCTAATCCTCTCGTTGACACACTCATTTTCCTTCCTCTCGTTGACACACTCATTTACCTTCCTCTCGTTGACACACTCATTTTCCTTCCTCTCGTTGACACACTCATTTCTATTCCTCTCGTTGACACACTCATTTTCCTTCCTCTCGTTGACACACTCATTTTCCTTCCTCTCGTTGACACACTCATTTCTATTCCTCCCGTTGACACACTCATTTTCCTTCCTCTCGTTGACACACTCATTTTCCTTCCTCTCGTTGACACTCTCATTTTCCTTCCTCTAGTTGACACACTCATTTTCCTTCCTCTCGTTGACACACTCATTTTCCTTCCTCTAGCTGACACACTCATTTTCCTTCCTCTCGTTTACACACTCATTTTCCTTCCTCTCGTTGACACACTCATTTACCTTCCTCTCGTTGACACACTCATTTTCCTTCCTCTCGTTGACATACTCATTTACCTTCCTCTAGTTGACACACTCATTTTCCTTCCTCTAGTTGACACACTCATTTTCCTTCCTCTAGCTGACACACTCATTTTCCTTCCTCTCGTTTACACACTCATTTTCCTTCCTCTCGTTGACACACTCATTTACCTTCTTCTCGTTGACACACTCATTTTCCTTCCTCTCGTTGACACTCTCATTTACCTTCCTCTAGTTGACACACTCATTTTCCTTCCTCTAGTTGACACACTCATTTACCTTCCTCTAGTTGACACACTCATTTTCCTTCCTCTAGTTGACACACTCATTTTCCTTCCTCTCGTTGACACACTCATTTTCCTTCCTCTCGTTGACACACTCATTTTCCTTCCTCTCGTTGACACACTCATTTACCTTCCTCTCGTTGACACACTCATTTACCTTCCTCTCGTTGACACACTCATTTTCCTTCCTCTCGTTGACACACTCATTTCTATTCCTCTCGTTGACACACTCATTTTCCTTCCTCTCGTTGACACACTCATTTTCCTTCCTCTAGTTGACACACTCATTTTCCTTCCTCTAGTTGACACACTCATTTTCCTTCCTCTCGTTGACACACTCATTTCTATTCCTCTCGTTGACACACTCATTTTCCTTCCTCTCGTTGACACACTCATTTTCCTTCCTCTCGTTGACACACTCATTTTCCTTCCTCTAGTTGACACACTCATTTTCCTTCCTCTCGTTGAAACACTCATTTCTATTCCTCTCGTTGACACACTCATTTTCCTTCCTCTCGTTGACACACTCATTTTCCTTCCTCTAGCTGACACACTCATTTTCCTTCCTCTCGTTAACACACTCATTTTCCTTCCTCTAGCTGACACACTCATTTTCCTTCCTCTCCTTGACATATTCAAACTACCAACTGAGTCCTTCCCTTTAGCACTGATGACAGCATGACGACAAAAAGCCAAACGTGCGCGCAGTGAAAATTAAAATATTAAACGTTCGCGCTGCTCAAAAGGGGAAGCGAAGGTCTGGAAAATAAAAGAAAAAGAAAAAGAAAGTGACCAGTGTTTTTTAAATGCTGACTGAAGACTCGCTTTCATAACAGATGGAAAGGAGGAAGGAAGGAAAAATATTGTGTGCCGCGCTGAGAGAGAGAGAGAGAGAGAGAGAGAGAGAGAGAGAGAGAGAGAGAGAGAGAGAGAGAGAGAGAGAGAGAGAGAGAGAGAGAGAGAGAGAGAGAGAGAGAGAGAGAGAGAGAGTAATAATTGAGTCCTTTGTGTCACAGAAAATGGATCTTAAGCCGTGGGGAGATTTTTGTATTTGCACACACACACACACACACACACACACACACACACACACACACACACACACACACACACACACCACAGTTTCCCCTTCAATAATTTACTCTTCCCAGAAAACGAGAATAGGTTACCATCTGCCAAACTACTCGGAAAAAAATAATGAAAAATTCCCCAAAAAAACAGTCAAATTTTCAAACATTTCAACTTCTTCGTTCATAAGATTTGTTTCTGAAGTAGTTAAAAGCAAAACAAAAAAAAAAGAAATTACTGGAAAACTTGACTTATTACGTAGTTGGTGAAGTGGAAAATGGAGAAACAGAGAGATAGGAGAGAAAGAGAATGGAGGAGGAGGAGGAGGAGAAATCAGGCACGGAAGAGGAAGAGGAAGGAAGATGTAAGAGGAAGGGGAATGAACACAGATTGAGTAAGAGGAGGAGGAAGAGATTAGACCCGGAGAGGACAAAGGAAGAGAGGAAGAAGAATGACTATGGGAAAAGGAGTAATTTGAGAGAAAATGTGTTGAGAGAATAAATCAAAGGAAGAAGATAGTGTTGATGAAGAAGATGAAGAAGAAGAAAAAGAAGAAGAGAGAAAGAAATGAGTAGAAAGAAAGTAAGAAGGAAAGTATTTAAGGAGGAAAGAAAGAAGAAGAAGAAGAAGAATGAGAAAAAGAACAAAGAGAGAAAGAAAGAAAGAAAGAAAAGAAAGGAAGGAAGAGAGAAAGACAGAATAACGGAAAAAATGACAACGATAGATAGAAAGAAAACGAAAGAAAGAAAGAAAAAGAAAATGCCAAACAGAAAGACAAAGAAAATGAAAGAAAGAAAAAGAAAAGAAAGAAAACGAAAGAAAGAAAGAATGTAAGAAGAAAAGAAAGAAAGTAACGGAAGTAAGAAAAAAAAGAGCACGAGAAGAAGAAAAAAGATAAAGAAGAAAAAGAACAAGAAAAAAACGGAGGAGGAGGAGGAGGAGGAGGAAAGATCAGATAAATAAAAGAATGATGTATGGGAAGGAAAAAGGGAAGATAAAGAAAACAGAAGATAATTTAGATGGAAAGAGGAAGATAAAACTTATGATAATGGTGGCTATGAAGTAGACGTCGAAGAAAGAGGAGGAGGAGGAGGAGGAGGAGGAGGAGGAGGAGGAGGAGATGAGGAAGAAGAACAAAAGAAAATAACAAGAACAAGAATAGGAAGAAAATTAAGAAGATGCTTGAGATGAAGAAAAGGAAGGAGAGGAAAGAGAAGAAAGAAGAGAAGAAGAAGGAGGAGGAGGAGAAGTAGATGATGATGAAAAGGAGAAGAGGAAAAGAGGAAAAAACAAGAAGAAGAAGAAGAAGAAGGAGGAAAACAAGAAGTAGTAAAGAAGAGAAAGAACAAAAGGTAGAAGAAGGAGAGGTAGAAGAAGAAGAAGAAGAAGAAGAAGAAGAGAAAGAAGAAAAAGAAGAAGATGAAGACTTTACTAATTACAGAACTCCAGAGACCATGATTATAATAGATATGAAGATTATGATGACGATGATGAAGGAAAAGAAGACAACTGGAAGAGGAAAAAGAAGATAGTGGAGGCGTGGAGGTGATGGTAAAGGTGGAAGGTGATGAAAGAGGAAGAAGAAGTGTTGGAGGTGGTGGTGGTGGTGGTGGTGGTGATAATAAAAACTTAGAGACAGAGGAAAAAAAAAACTTCTAAAACTTGTCGTAAAAGTGAAGGAAGAACGTCGGTGAGCTGTGAAGGACGACGACGAGAAGGAGGAAGAGGAGGAGGAGGAGGAGGACGAGGACGAGGAGGAGGAGGAAGGACGATTGAGCATTGACTGGTGTTGAGAAAGTGAGCAAGAAAGACAGACAGACAGACAGACAGACAGACATAGAAACTGACACAGAGGTAAAACACATCAACAAAAAAGACAAAACTCTCAAAATTATACGAAAGACACAGAAAGACAGACAGACAGACAGACAGACACACCGACATAGAAACTGACACAGAGGTAAAACACATCAACAAAAAAGACAAAACTCTCAAAATTATACGGAAGACACAGACAGACAGACACACAGACACACAGACTTAGAAACTGACACATAGATAGTAACACATCAACAAAAAGACAAAACTATCAAAATTATACAAAAGACACAGACAGACAGACAGACAGCTTGGCAGGCAGAACAAATATCAAGGCACCTCTATACAGAATTGACCTCTTTCATTTTGTATTTCACTAGAGCATCGCTAATCGAGTTTTTTTGTTGCTTTCTTGTTTGTTTTTTGTCCCTCAAGTTGCCTTCCTTCACGTAAACCAAAGATGGGAGGGTTAATATAACGATAAAGCCTTAGACAGAGGTAGTTAAGTAAAGAGAAGATGGCGCCACTATAAACACTTGCCTGCGCCATGACGTGCTGGGGCCGACTACCATCCAGGCCCTTCAAGAAAAGCCTACCGGCGCAATAGGTAAAAAAAAAAAAAATAGGGAGAAAACGAAAGAAAAAGAAAGAAAGCAAAATAAATAATGAGGAGAAATGAAGAAATAAACAAAGAAAGAATGAAAAGAAAAAGAAGTACGAGAAGAAGAAGAGGAAGAAGAAGAAAAACGGAGGAGGTAAATACAGAACAGCAAGACATCTCGGTAGGCAGGAAAAAGGGCGGCTGGGCATGGACTAGAGAGAGAGAGGCAGCCGAGACAAGACGGAGCTCAAAGGCAGAATAGCGTTGCGTGGGCGTCCCGGTGCGGCAGGCAGGTTGGGAGGCGAGTCGGGGAGGCGAGTCACGTACGTCTTGAATGGCAAGGAAAACCCGGGAGGCGACAGTCGTTTTGAAGGACGGGAATGTTACGCTGCCACTGAGAGAGAGAGAGAGAGAGAGAGAGAGAGAGAGAGAGAGAGAAGAGAAGAGAAGAGAAGAGAAGAGAAGAGAAGAGAAGAGAAGAGAAGAGAAGAGAAGAGGGATGCAGAGGAGAAGGAAGACTAAATTGAGGAGAGGGAGAGTTAGGAAGGATGAAAGAAGGAAAACTATTGAATGTGAGAGAGACAGGGGTGTGTGCAGGTTTTGGGAAAGAAGGAGGAGGAGGGAGAATGAAAATAATGTGAAGATTAGGAAGAGGAGCAGGAAGGATTAAGAGGGAGGAGAACTAGTGGGTTAAGTAAGAAAAGGGAGAGAAAAAGGAAGATAGGGAGGAGGAAGGTATGGAGACGAAAGACGAGGGAAGAGTGAAATAAAAGAGGAAGAAGAATATACAAAGATAATGAGAGAAAAACCAGATTGTAAGTCCGTTTTTGGAATATATGAATTGGGAAGAGAAGGAGAAAGCAGAAGACTCAAAGGGGATGTGAAGACTAGAATAAAGAGATAAAGGAGTAGGAGGAATAAAGAGTAAGAGAAACTGGTTGAAGTATAAGAATAGAATGTGAGGTAGTTTTTGGAATATAAGAATTTGGAAGAGAAGGAGAAAACAGGAGAATCAAAGGTGGTGTGAAGACTAGAATAAGGAGATAAAGGAGTAAGAGGGATAAAGAGAAAGAGAAGCTGGCTAAACTATAAGAATAAAAACGAAAGTGTGAGGCAGTTTCTGGGAATGGGAGAAAAGGAATATGGGACGGCAGAATATATGGGCGATAGAGGAAAGTGCTGGAAATGGCTGCTGGGAGGAATTTGGAAAGAAGTGGAATAGATGTGGAAAGAGGAAGGTATGAGAAGGAGAAGGGAGGGAGAGTTCGAATAGGAGAGTTAAGGAAAAAAGGGAGAGTTTGGGTAAAGAAGGACGGAAGAGATGGTAAAGAATATGAGAAATATATGAGGAGATTAAAAAGAAGGGAGTTTGAAAAGGAAGAAAAGAGAAGCAATTAAGAAGTGATAGGAGAGTTAGGGAAAAGAGAAGAAGAGTTTGGGTAAAGAAGGACGGAAGAGATAGACGGTAAAAGAGATGATAAAGAGTGTGAGAAAAAATATGTTAAGATTAAAAAGAAGGAATACGAAAAAGGAAGAAAATGGAAGCAAATAAAGAAGTTGGTTTAAGAAATGGAAAGGTAGAGAGAGGAAGACACGGGGATGAGCAGAAGTAGACAGGAAGGAAGAAAGGAAGGAAAGGAAAAATATTTAGAAGATAGTTTGGAAAAGGGAAGGCTGAGGAAGAAAGAGACGAAGTTGAGTAGAATTTAACAGAAAGGAAGGAAGGAGAGCAGATATAGAAGAACATGATTTAAGAAAGGGAAAGAATTGAAAAAGGAAAAGACGAAGATGAGTAGAATTTCACAGGAAGAAAGAAAGGGAAAGAGACATAAGAAGAATTGTGAAAGGGAAAAATATAGAAAGGAAGAGACGAAGATGAGTAGAATTTCACAGGAAGGAAGAAAGGAAAAGACACAAAGAAGAATGATTGTGAAAAGGAAAGATAGAGAAAGGAAGAGACGAAGATAAATAGACTTTGATAGGAAGGAAGGAAGGAAGGAAAGGAGGTAAATAGGAAGATGATTAAAGCAAAAGAAAAAAAGAGAAAGAAAGAGACGAGAATCAGTAGAATAGATTGGTGACAGAAAAAAAAAGGCAGATGATTATAAAAAAACTCAGACTGAAGAATAGAAAGACAAATGTACAAGAAAAAAGAAGAAAGGAGGAAGAGGAAGGACAGGAAAACAAAAAGAAAGAAGGGGAAAAAAGAATAAGAAGACATAACAAGAAGAGTGGAGGAAGGAGAAAGAGAAAGAATAGGAAGGAGGGAGAGAGAGAAAATAGGAAATCATACAAAACGAAGGAAGGGAGGAGGGAAGAAGATGCATAGGAAGCCATATAAAAAGAAGGGAGAAAGGAAGAAGAGGAAAAAGAGAAAGAAAAAGAGAGAGAGGTCAAAGCATATGATATTAGAAGGAGAGGTAGAGGCGAGTGAAAGAATGAAGGAAGAAAGGATAGGGAGACATACAAGAATAAAGAAGGAAGAAAAAAGAGGAAGAAAGGAGAGAGAAGGAGGGGAAGAGGAGGAGAATGAGGGAAGGAGGTAAAGGAGGAAACGGTGATAGGAATCGTGGAGGGAGAAAATTGGGTTACAGGGAGAGAGAGGAGGAAAGGAGGAGAGAAAAGAGAGGCTTACGGAGGGAGACACGAGTTGCATGCGGCGGATTGGAGAGAGAGAGAGAGAGAGAGAGAGAGAGAGAGAGAGAGAGAGAGAGAGAGAGAGAGAGAGAGAGAGAGAGAGAGAGAGAGAGAGAGAGAGAGAGAGAGAGAGAGAGAGAGAGAGAGAGAGAGAGAAGGAAGAAAGAAAGAAAGAATACAAAGAGAGAGAGAAGGAGGAGAGAGAGAGAGAGAGAGAGAGAGAGAGAGAGAGAGAGAGAGAGAGAGAGAGAGAGAGAGAGAGAGAGAGAGAGAGAGAGAGAGAGAGAGAGAGAGAGAGAGAGAGAGACACAGACACAGACACAGACACAGACACAGACAGAGACAGAGACAGAGACAGAGACAGAGACAGAGACAGAGAGAGAGAGAGAGAGAGAGAGAGAGAGAGAGAGAGAGAGAGAGAGAGAGAGAGAGAGAGAGAGAGAGAGAGAACGTGATTGCGTGAGGCTGGCGAAGATAGAGAAGACTGAGACAAGCTGGGAGACGCGGGAGATGAAGGAGGATCAAGCGGATGGGAGGTGAGGAGGAGGAAGATAAGGAGGAGGATGAGAGGAGAAGAAAGAGGAGGAGGATGGGGGGTAGGGGGGGGGGGGGCGGGAGGCAGAAGACGGGTGTGAGGTTGGTGACTTTTCAGAATGTGGATTAAGTTCAGGACAGTGTTGCATTTGTTTCCCGCTAGGTGGCAACACTGTCTGGACCAAGGAATTGATCTCTTAGCGCAGTGACCCAAACAATAACGTAGCGCCTCCGTGGAGAAGTGGTTAGTGTGCCTACCTGCAAATCCACATGCCAGTGTTCGAATTACCACAAGAAATAGGAATAATAGGAAACATACAAGAAGAAAGAGGGAAGGAAGAGGAGAAAGAGGAAAAATAGGAAGACATAGAAGAGGAAAAAAGGAAGGAGGGAGAAAGAGGAGGAATAAGAAGACATACAAGAAGAAGAAAGAAAGAAGAAAAGGAAAGAGAGAGAGAGAGAGAGAGAGAGAGAGAGAGAGAGAGAGAGAGAGAGAGAGAGAGAGAGAGAGAGAGAGAGAGAGAGAGAGAGAGAGAGAGAGAGAGAGAGAGAGAGAGAGAGAGAGAGAGAGAGAGAGAGAGAGAGAGATATGGCGAGATGGCAAAGCATAGGATATTAGGAGACTCGGCGTGCAGCTCACCCGTCCGTCATCCTCCCTCTCGGGCTGGTCTATAAATGGGTACCTGGGGAAACCTGGGGAAGGTAAACTGCGGTGACGAGTTCTTACCCACCACAGGCTCAAGGGTCAATGCAACGGAGGTGAGCACCGAGGCCACGCGCAGCTATAGCATATGCCCTGAACTCTACCTTTGCCTCTGTTGAGTATAGGTATGTTGTTGTTGTTGTTTTTTTACGCGTTTCTTGTGTGTTTTATTCGTTTTATGTGCTGTATGTTTTGTTGTACGTATTCTGTGCTTTTGTTAAGTGTATATTTTAATTCCCGAGTTTTAAAGAAATGCTTGTTTTGGACCATTTTGTAAGATAGAGATTGATACGTTTTATGGTAAGTTGTGGTCAGTAAGTATCTATCTATCGATCTAGGCGGCGAGTGAGTGAAGCGACGCGGCCCCGGGCATGTGCTCCCCATGAGTTAGTTGGTTTGTTGTAATGGTATGTGATTGGACCTCTCGTATAACATGGTTGGACTCTTCCTGTAAAGTCAAGCGTCATGCAAACTTTGTCTTTCTTGCTTTTTTTATTTTTTTTATTTATTTATTTATTTATTTTATTTATTTATTTTTTTTTTTTGGCTGCGAAGACTGAATACATTTTTCGTGACGGACAGGTGATGAATGCCTGGCGCTAGTGACCCCCCCCCCCTTCCCTCCCTCCCTCCCTCCTCCTCCACCCTGAAAATAGATCAGACAGACACACGCCGAGAGTAAGGCAACAGCGAAATGACGTTCAAAAAAAAAATACAAAAATGGCAAAACATGACGAAAGAAGACAAAAAAAAAGAAAAATGACAAGACAAAAATAAAAATGAAAAAATGACCAATGAAGACAAAAATAAAAATGAAAATCAAAAAGAAGACAAAAATAAAAATGAAAATAAAAAAGAAGAAAAATAAAAATGGAAAAATGACTGAAGAAGACAAAAATAAAAACGAAAATAAAAAAGAAGAAAAATAAAAATGGAAAAATGACTAAAGAAGACAAAAATAAAAACGAAAATAAAAAAGAAGACAAAAATAAAAATACAAAACAAAACAAGACGAAAAATGGAAATGAAAAAACGACAAAAAATCACAAACATGACAATAAAAATGATAAATGACAAAAAAAATAAAAATAAAAACGGAAAATGACAAAAGAAAAAATGAAAAAAAAACGAAAAATACAAAATGATAACAAAAAATGACAAAAGAAGACGAAAAATATAAATGGGAAAATGACATAACACGACAAGACAAAAGTAAAAAAAAAAAATAACGAAATAACAGACAGACACACAACCATAAAAATAACAGCAAAACGCGTTGATAAAACTAATATGTAACTTTGTGATAGCTGTTTTATTTATCCGTCCGTTCGCAGCGAGATATGAACAAACTCCCACGTCAGTTAAACAAGTGTATATATTAAAAAAATAAAAATAAAAACACAAAATACAAAATAACAACTTCCTCTATAATATGCAAATAGCGACAGTCTCTCAAATCAAGTGATGATGAGAGATTTTCCTACAAATTTTATCATTATTTTATTTAGTTCACAGCGGAAGCGGAGTAATGTTTTTTTTTTTTCGTATCAGACAGAATGACAAAGGAGTGACGTCTGTAAACACACACACACACACACACACACACACACACACACACACACACACACACACACTGCAATAAATCTACAGTATGAAAATCACTAATAAAACAAAAAAAACAGGATTGGATTTCATATAAAGTTGTAATAGACTTTTAAATAACAATATTATCAGTAGTAGTAGTAGTAGTAGTAGTAGTAGTAGAAGTGGTTGTGAGTAATAGTAGTGGTGGCAGTAGTAGTAGTGGTGGTGATAGTGGTGGTAGTAGTAGTAGTAGTAGTAGTAGTAGTAGTAGTAGTAGTTGCAATTTTCCTGTTCACATACAGCGGAAGGGTAGTAAATCCTCCCCGCCGGACAGGGAGTGATCGGCTTTCAGACCAACTTTAGCATGTTTCCAGTTTATAGCGAATTCGGAATAAACTTTCGCCTCGGACGGATGACGAACGCGCGGCGGGGGGAGTCGAACAAAAGCCTCCCGTCGCGGCAGTCAGTCAGTCAGTGGCGGCGGCGGGGAAGGAGAGGGGGGACTGAAGCAGCGGTATTGAGCTAAAATATGATAACGCCGAGTCAGCTAAGGGGAGGAAGGGGAAGGGGGGAGGGAGAGGGAAAGGGAAAAGGGAGGGGAGAGCTGGAGGTGGAAGGGAGAAAGGGAGGGAGATGGAGAGGGGAGGGGGAAGAGAAGGGAAGAGAGGAAGGGGAAGGGGAGGGGAGAGCGGGAGGTGAAAGGGAGAAGGGGAGGGAGATGGAGAGGGGAGGGGGAAGAGAAGGGAGGAGAGGGAGATGGAAGGGGAGAGAGGGAAGTAGAGGAGGCATACGAGGAGGAGAACAGAAGGAAAATGGAGGGAGGAGGGGGAGGGAAAATAGTGAGGTGGAAGGGAAAAGAAAAAAAATAAATTAAAAGAAGGAAAAGGACGAAGAGGAGGAGGAGGAAGTGAAATAGCAGAAGCAACAGCAGAAGGTAGCATTGAGTCTTCTGCTATTGGGAGTAAAAAAAGGGGAGTAGGGAGGGAGTGAGAAAGGGGAGAGAGGAAAGAGAGCTCCCCCTCCCTTCCCACCCCCATAAAAAATAAAAGAGGAGCAGAGGGTAGCCTAACTTCATTGCCATCGCCTGAAAAATGGAAGTGACTTTGGGTTAAGGAATCTCTCTCTCCCCCCACGCTGTCTACGAGAGTTCAATTGTCGCCGAGGAAATAGGACCCCACCGCCGCCACCGCCGCCGCCGCCGCCGCCTCAGTTTGTAGTAAGAATTTATGAAGCGAAAGTAGGAGCTAAAAGGCTTATATTATCAAACCTGTCGGGGCTTTCACACCGACAACCACACTCACATTTGATAAGGCTTTCTTAGAGGTTGTGTTAGTACATCCAAGGGTAGTTTTGCGAGCCTGGTTATAGTTCGACAAGGCTTCTTCTGCACCATGAGTGTGAAAAGCGCTCCTGAGAATCCGACTAATCTTTCACGGCTTGCACACCCACATTTGATAAGGCTTTCGTAGAGGTTGTGTTAGTACTTCCAAGGGTAGTTTTGCGAGCCTGGTTATGGTTTGACAAGGCTTCTTCTGCACCATGAACCTGAAATATGCACTCATTAGAAACCAATTAATCTTTGTGGGCCTTGGAAATAGTTGTTATGAGGCTTTCGTAGAGGCTGTGTTAGTACATCCAAGAACATTTTTATGAGCCTAGTGGTAGTTTGACAAGGTTTCTTCTGCACCGTGAACGTGAAACACACTTATGAGAATCCGACTAACCTCATTTGTGGCCTTTGAAAATAGTTGTCGTGAGCGTCTACGAATGTGATGTAGCCGGAGTGGTTCGTGGAAGTCGTAAAACCCCAGTGATTGTTTTAGCGCTGACTGAGTGCCGGTAACTCAATCACCGCGTTATTGTGTTCATGGAAATCGGACTCCAGGACACAACCTTGAAATAGCTATACGCGTTGACTTCTGCTCTTTGTTTAAGGAAAAAGGAAAAGAGGAAACGCAAGAAAAAGGAAGTAAGAGAAATTATTAAGAGGAAGAAGAGGAAGAAAAGGAGGAACCGAAAGTGATAGTGGAAATAAGGAAAAGGGAAAAGAGGAAACGAAAGGGAAATGAATGAAGGAAAAGGTAGAAATAAGGAAGAAGGAAAAGCGGAAACGAAAGGGAAGTGAATGAAGGAAAAGTTAGTAAGAGAAATTATTAAGAGGAAGAAGAGGAAAAGAAGGAGGAACCGAAAGAAATAAAGAGGAGTGGAAAGAGGAAATGGGGAAAAGAAAAGAGACGAAGAGGAGAAAGAAGATAGAGAGGAAGGAGGAGAAATAAAGAAAAAATGATAAAAAAGAAAAAAAAAGAAAATGAGAGAATGAAAGACGAAAGAAAAGATTGGAGAAACTGGAAACACAAAGATAGATAGATAAAGATAGATGGAGAGAGAGAGAGAGAGAGAGAGAGAGAGAGAGAGAGAGAGAGAGAGAGAGAGAGAGAGAGAGAGAGAGAGAGAGAGAGAGAGAGAGAGAGAGAGAGAGAATCACCCCAAGCCGCCACTAAGCCTGTCTTGAAGGTGTTAGGAGAGATGAGCTTCTGTCCCTCTGTAAGCCTGGAGTTAATAAGAGGAGGAGGAGGAAGAAGAGGCAAAGGAGGAGGAGGAAGAAGAAGCAGAGGAGGAGGGGGAAGTAGAAGAGCAAGAAGCAGAAGAAGAAGAAGAAGAAGAAGATGAAGAAGAGTGTAAGGAATAAGAAGAACAAAAAAAGTCTGCACCAAGTTACACGAAGAAGAACAAAAAAGAAAAAGAAGAAAAGAAAAAATAGAAGAGAGAATAGAAATGGAAGTAGAAGGGATAGCAGGAGAAAATGTAGGCGAAGGGGAAGAAGAAGAGCAAGGATCAGAAAGAGAGGAAGAAGGAAGCAGGAAGAGGAGAGAGGACAAAAAATAGGAAGAGGAGGAGGAGGAGGAGGAGAAACAACAGAACCAGAGGAGGAACAACAAAACCACAACTAAGAACAGAGGAAAAAGTAGTAAAAGAATAGAAAGAGGAGGAATAGGAACCAGTAGAAGAAGAGGAGAAGTAAGGGAGGGTGGGGGGGGGGGGTTGTACAGCAGAATCCTTCCATCCTTCCATCCTGCCCCATCCTTTCATCTGATCTCAACTCGGGCAGACAGACAGACAGACAGACAAACAGACCAAGGGCTCGTGTTTGCCTGGATGCTTGCTTGCTGAACCTAACCTAACCTAACCAGCCGTTCCAGGAGTCCACCTCGCGTTCCTGCCCTCCGCCCCTCTCCCTCCCCTCTCCCTCCCGCGCGAAGCTCTTTAAAGGAAATCCAGGCTAAGCGCGGCCAGCTGTTGGGCTTCGCGGATTCACTCCTCGCGCTAATTAAACTCGAGAGCCCACGCGGAGTGAAGAAAGATTAGCCGTGGGTTTTCTTCCTATCTTTTTTCCTGTGGGTGGAGGCTCGCGTCATCCCTCTTCCGTGGCTATACTGGGAGCTTGTTTGTTTGAGGGAGGGAGGAAGGAGGGAGAGAGAGGTGAGATACAAAGCGAAGGAAGAAGGGAGGATATCAAGTATGTATCTGTCTTTTTGCATTGCCTTACCGTACCTCTTCCGTGGCTATCCTGGGAGCTTGTTTGTTTGAGGGAGGGAGGAAGGAGGGGGAGAAGAGATGAAGGGAAGGAAGAAGGGAGGTCATGCGTGTGGGTGGGTATGGGGGGGATCATATTGACGGAATCCGCGTCCACAGTAGAAACATTCGAAGCGTAACCTAACCTATAGTGAGTGACCTTGCCCGCGTGGAGGGAAGAAAGATTAGCGGGCGGGTCTGGGTGGAGGCTCGCGTTGCTTTTCCATCCCCTGCCAGACTTTACGTGGAAGTTGTTGTTTTGAGAGAGGGAGGAAGGAGGGAGAGAAGGGATGAGATGAAGGGAAGAAAGATTAGCAGCGTTTTTTTTTTTTTTTTTTTTTTTTGGGGGGGGAGGTCTGTTTGTGTGAGTTTGTGGTGGGGAGAAGTGTGTGTGTGTGTGTGTGTGTGTGTGTGTGTGTGTGTGTGTGTGTGTGTGTGTGTGTGTGTGTATGGCCAACTGACTGAATGACTGAATGACTGACTGACTGACTGAGGATGCAAAACTAGTTGACTGTCTGACTAACCGAACAACTGATTGGCTAACTGACTGACTGACTGACTGATTGACTGACTGACTGACTGACTGATGGACTGACTTACTGACCGACTGATTGATTGATTGACTGACTTACTGACTTATTGAATGACCTACTGATTATATATTGACTGACCTACTGACTGATTTACTGATTGACCCACTTACTGACAGACTTACTGACTGACTGACTAACTAACTAACTGATTGACCGACCGACTGACTGACTGGCCGATAGACTGACTGACTGACTGATTGACTGACATTGATTTGATAGGCGTTTGATTGACTGAAAGCGAGCCAGGCCAGTAGTTTGAGTCGGTTAGAGGCCTCATCCCATACAGTTTTAACCCAACGGCTCCAAAATTTAGTATCCGCGCTTAATTTGACCAACACAATCACACAATTCTACCAACAAATTACAAACGATAAATGTGTTGTAAAAAAAAAAAAGTTATTTGAGCGGTCATGGAATTGTGGAGTTTTTTATGGCAGCTAAAATAGATAAATGAATGTGTGTGTATATATTCAGTGTAATTCGATGATGATTGCTGTTTTAAATACCACATATTTTTTTTTTGTTGTTGTTGTTACCTGTTTAAACGTCCTGAATTGATTATGCTTGATCTTTTCCACACAAATGACAAAGTGGAAGAGAAGTAGATAGGAAGGAAGAGGAAAGGTGGGAATAGTAGGAGTAGGAAGAGAAGAAAGAAGAGGAAAAGTAGAAATGGAAAAGCAGAGAAGAAGTACGAATAAGAGGAGGAAAAAAAGAGATTGGAAAAAAAGTAGAAATGGATAAAGTAGAGAAGTAGAAAAGAAAGAAAAAGAAAGAAAAGGAAAAGTAGAAAAGAAAGAAAAAGAAAGAAAAGAATAAGTAGAAAAGAAAGAAAAAAAAGAAAAGAAAAGGTAGAAAAGAAAGGAAAAGAAAGAAAAGAATACGTAGAAAAGAAAGAAAAAGTAGAAAAGAAAGTAGAAAAGAAAAAAATAGAAAAGTAGAAATGATAAAAAAGTAGGAAAGTAGAAATGGAAAAGCAGAGAAGTAGAAGGAAAAAGAGGAGAAAAAAAAGAGAATGAGAAGGAGGAGGAAAAAGGAGGAGGAGGAATAGATCATAATACACACACACACACACACACACACACACACACACACACACACACACACACACACACACACACACACACACACACACACACACACACACACCTTTATCCACATTACCTGTTACCTCATTTCTTATTTTTTCATACCTTTTCATTTTTTTTAAGTTACCCATTTCCTTCTCCTTTTCTCCTCTCCCACTTTCATGATGCTCTCTCTATCTTATCTTCCCATCTCTTCTTTTTTCCTCTTTCTCCTATTCTCTCCTTTTCATTTTCCTCCTCCTTCTTTCCTCTTCATTTTCCTCCTCCTCCTCTTCTTTTTCCTTCTCCTTCTCCTCTTCTTTTTCCTTCTCCTTCTCTTTCTCTTCCATTCTGTCCGTTTTCCTCCTCCTCATTTTATCAATTCTCCTCTGTCTCCACTTCGCCCTCCTCCTCTTCCTCCTCTTCATTCTCGTTCTCCTTCTCTTCCTCCTTTACTTCCTCATCCTTGTCCTTGCTCACATTTCTGTTCACCTCCTCCTAATCCTCCTCCTCCTCCTCCTCCTTCTCTTTCCACGCCCATTTTTTAGAGGCTTGCATAGGTCAACGCTTACCACCACTACCACCACCACCACCAAGTAATGCAAACACGAGCCTTCCTTATTGGTGTGTAAACTCGCCAATTATTTATACCCAAACACATTATTACGAAAAGAAAGAGAGATAAACACAGGTAGCAATTAGTATGACTCAGGTGTGTTACAAGGAGGAGGAGGAGGAGGAGGAGGAGGTGGAGGTGAAGAAAAATGTGAACAAGGACAAGAATGAGAAATTGAAGGAAGAGAAGAAGAAAGAAAACGAGGATGAGAAAGAAGAGGAGGAGGAAAACGGACAAAGGGGAGGAGGAAGAGGAGGAAGAGGAGGAGGAGGAGAAAAGAGATGGTAAGTTAAGAAAAGATGCAAGAAGAGAGAGAGAAAAACACGATGAAAAGCTGGAATAAGAATAAGAGGAAGAGGAAGAAGAAAAGGAAGAGAAAGACGAAGAGGAGAACAACAACAACAAGAAGAAAACAAAATAGAAGCGGAAGGAAAGGAAGCAGGAGGGAAAGCAGAAGGCAGTGGAAGAACAAGAGGAGGAGGAGGAGGAGGAGGAGGAGGAGGAGGAGGAGGAAAATTAGAAGAGAATGAAGAGGTGGTAATTAATATGAGGGAGGTGGATGATGAGGAGGAAGAAGAGGAGGAGGAGGAGGAGGAGGAAGAAAAGGAGGAGGAAATAATATATCTTCCTTAACCGCCTCCTTGCCTCCACCACCCATTACTGTTGTTGTTGTTGTTGTTGTTGTTGTTATTATTATTATTTCTTCTTTTTCTTCTTCTTCTTCTTTAGTTTTTAGTTTTTTGGCTTTAGTTTTTTTTTTCCTTTTTTTCTTCCTCTTCCCCTTTCCTTCTCTTCCCATCTTCCTCTGCCATCTCCTTCATTTCTTTCCTTTCCTTCCCTTGCTCTTCCTTTCTCTCCCTCTCTCTCTACCTAACCTTTTCTTCCTCCACTTTCACATTTCCTTGTTTTCCTGTCTTCCTCTACCATCTCGGTCTCCTCCTCTTTCTTCTCCTCTATTCTCTATTCTTCCTTCCACTCCATGTTTCCAATTCTACTGCAGTTTTCCTTCACCCACTTTCCTTGTCTTCCTTTCTTCTTTTCCTCCTTTTACTCCTTTTTTTCTTCTATTTCCTCTCCTCCTTCCTTTTCTTCTCTTCAGATTTTTTTCCTCCTCTTCCACTTTTCCTTGTCTTCCTTTCTTCCCCTTCCATCTCTTCCTCCTTCGCTTTCTCCTCCTCCCTCCTTTCCTCCTCCATCCTCTCCTTGTCTTTCTACTTCAGATTTTCTTCCTCCTCTTCCACTTTTCCTTGTCTTCCTTTCTTCCTCTTCCATCTCTTCCTCCTTCTCTTTCTCCTCCTCCATCCTCTCCTTGTCTTTCTACTTCAGATTTTCTTCCTCCCCTTCCACTTTTCCTTGTCTTCCTTTCTTCCTCTTCCATCTCTTCCTCCTTCTCTTTCTCCTCCTCCATCCTCTCCTTGTCTTTCTACTTTAGAGTTTCTTCCTTCTCTTCCACTTTTCCTTGTCTTCCTTTCTTCCTCTTCCATCTCTTCCTCCTTCTCTTTCTCCTCCTCCATCCTCTCCTTGTCTTTCTACTTCAGATTTTCTTCCTCCTCTTCCACTTTTCCTTGTCTTCCTTTCTTCCTCTTCCATCTCTTCCTCCTTCTCTTTCTCCTCCTCCATCCTCTCCTTGTCTTTCTACTTTAGATTTTCTTCCTTCTCTTCCACTTTTCCTTGTCTTCCTTTCTTCCTCTGCAATCTCGTTCTCCTCCTTTCTTCTCCTTCTTCCTTTCCTCCTCCTTCTTCTCCTTCTATTTCATCTCTTCTTCCTCCACTTCCACTTTCCTTCCCTTCTTTCTCGTACTAATCCTTCTCCTCCTCCTCCCATTTCTTCTCCTTCATCTCATGTGATATGTTCAGACCTCAACCAACTGATTCCCAGACTATTATACGAGTACTGAAACAACTGAAAAACTCTTCCGCACATGGCTCAGATGGCATTCAAACGCGCTTCTTAAAAGAATCTTTGCCAGTTATAATAACGTACTTAACATGCATTATAAATACCTCAATAACAACTGGAGCATTCCCGTCACCATGGAAACACTCAGTAGTCGTCCCTATTTTTAAAGGCGGAGATACAAGCGACCCAAAAGACTATAGACCAATATCACTTCTGCCCATTGTCTCTAAAATCCTGGAGAAAGTTGTAACAGCTCAGCTAATCCAACATCTTGAAGGAAACCATCTCCTTAATAACACACAACACGGCTTTAGAGCTGCACTGTCTACTGAAAGCGCTCTACTGACACTATCAAATAAACTTTATAAGAACATTGATAATGGTAACTTATCCTTAGTTACTTTGTGCGATTTGTCAAAAGCATTTGACAGTGTCAATCATCAAATATTACTGAACAAGCTAAAGGAACTGAGAATAGATACATTTTGGTTTAGTGATTACCTTCGTGATAGAACTCAGTCTGTCCGTATCGACAAACATATTTCAGATAAATTAGACGTCTCCTATGGAGTTCCTCAGGGATCAGTGCTCGGGCCTATCTTATTTTTAATGTACGTAAATGACCTCTCACAATACGTCTCCGATTGCCTCGTCATCCAGTATGCGGATGACACACAGTTCATACACACGGGAAACATAGACAGAATTCAAGACCTAATTAGCAGAGGAGAGGAAACTTTATTAAAATCGAAAAGATATTTCCAATTAAATGGCTTAATGTTAAACACAAAGAAAACCCAGTGCATGTTTATTGGAAGTCGGGGAATGACATCCCAGATCCCACAAAACATCCACCTACAGGTTGATGATAGTAACATCATCCCCAGCACCTCCCTCAAGAACTTGGGTGTATATTTTGACGCTCACTTGACTTTTGATACGCACATAAACAAAATGAGTAGTAAGATTTTTAGTACCATTATGTATATAAATCGTATAAAAGAGAACTTTAGCAAAAAGGCAAGAATTACAGCTGTACAATCGCTTGTATTAAGCATAATTAATTATGGAATAAAAATATGGGGCACAGCTAATAAAACACACATGCAACAAATTCAAAAATTGCAAAACTATGCTGCAAAGGTTGCACTGGGTGGCGGCGCCAAACGTGACCATGTGACGCCATTCTTAAAGGAACTCGGTTGGCTGAAGGTAAACAAAAAATACGAGTACGAACTAGGCGTAATGACCTATAACATCATAAAGGGAAACGTACCGAGCTATTTGTTTTGTTTGCCATATGTGAGTGACATGAGCACTGTTCCTACCAGACAGCAGCATCAGCTGCACGTCCCCAAAGCACGCACCAATACAGGGGCAAGATCCATGCTTGTGGCTGCACCAACACTCTGGAACAGCCTCCCTCTCTCGATAAGGAATGCACAATCTTTACCATCTTTTAAGAAGCAATTGCACCAATATCTTTTTAGTGACCAGTTCAATATGTAGTCTTTTTTTAGTCTTTTATTAATGTATTTTAATATATTTTATTTCTCTTTTAATTTTGATATTTTTATTGCACATCTATTTTAAAATTAGACCCCTTGCCGTAGATAAAGGCAGGACAGGATGTAGCTACTATGTACTTATATACTCATGTGCTTTATTGTATAAATGTGAAGAATAACCATTGGAAAATGGAATAAACTTCTGAATCTGAATCTGAATCTGAATCCTCCTTCTCCTCTTCCTCCTCTTCCTCATTCTCCGCTGCCATATCCTTCTCCTCCTCCTCCTCCTCCTACGTTTCGCATTTTTCCAAAGAGGCACTTTGAAAACTTTTAAATCTCGTCTTCTGTTATATTCGCGTGCGGCCGTGTTAGTATAATCCATGGCTAAACCTTCTCGTCGTTAGTAATAGTAGTAGTAGTAGTAGTAGTAGTAGTAGTGTCCTAATCTGTATTTTTATTTTATTCCACTTGTTTTTTGTAACGATAAGCCGATTTTCATTATGTAAATATATATATATATATATAGAGAGAGAGAGAGAGAGAGAGTGAGAGAGAGAGAGAGAGAGAGAGAAAGAAATGAG
>NC_066527.1:4073930-4106430 GCF_024679095.1 Eriocheir sinensis | reverse complement strand
GTCACCACCACTACAATCACCACCACTACAATCACCAACACTACAGTCACCACCACTACAATCACCACCACTACTATCACCACCACCACCACTACCACCACTACAATCATCACCACTACAGTCACCACCACTACAATCACCACCACTACAATCACCAACACTACAGTCACCACCACTACAATCACCACCACTACAATCACCACCACTACAATCACCACCACTACAATCACCACCACTACAATCACCACCACTACAATCACCACCACTACAATCACCACCACTACAATCACCACCACTACAATCACCACCACTACAATCACCACCACTACAATCACCACCACTACAATCACCACCACTACAATCACCACCACTACAATCACCAACACTACAGTCACCACCACTACAATCACCACCACTACAATCACCAACACTGCAATCACCACCACTACAATCACCAACACTGCAATCACCACCACTACAATCACCAACACTGCAATCACCACCACTACAGTCACCACCACTACAATCACCACCACTACAGTCACCACCACTACAATCACCACCACTACAATCACCACCACTACAATCACCACCACTACAATCACCACCACTACTATCACCACCACTACAATCACCACCACTACAATCACCACCACTACTATCACCACCACTACAGTCACCACCACTACAATCACCACCATTACCACTTCCACCACTACAATCACCACCACTACTATCACCACCATTACCACTTCCACCACTACAATCACCACCACTACTATCACCACCACTACAATCACCACCACTACAGTCACCACCACTACAATCACCACCACTACTATCACCACCACTACAGTCACCACCACTACAATCACCACCATTACCACTTCCACCACTACAATCACCACCACTACAGTCACTACCACTACAATCACCACCACTACAGTCACCACCACTACTATCACCACCACTACAGTCACCACCACTACAATCACCACCACTACAATCACCACCACTACTATCACCACCACTACTATCACCACCACTACAGTCACCACCACTACAATCACCACCACTACAGTCACCACCACTACAATCACCACCACTACTATCACCACCACTACAGTCACCACCACTACAATCACCACCACTACAATCACCACCACTACAATCACCACCACTACTATCACCACCACTACAGTCACCACCACTACAATCACCACCACTACAGTCACCACCACTACAATCACCACCATTACCACTTCCACCACTACAATCACCACCACTACAATCACCACCACTACAATCACCACCACTACTATCACCACCACTACAATCACCACCTCTACAATCACCACCACTACAAACACCACCTCTACAATCACCACCACTACAAACACCACCACTACAATCACCACCACTACAATCACCACCACTACAATCACCACCACTACAATCACCACCACTACAATCACCACCACTGCAATCACCAACACTGCAATCACCACCATTACCACCACCACCACT
The DNA here is from genome assembly GCF_024679095.1 of Eriocheir sinensis. Classification (NCBI taxonomy): domain Eukaryota; kingdom Metazoa; phylum Arthropoda; class Malacostraca; order Decapoda; family Varunidae; genus Eriocheir; species Eriocheir sinensis. The sequence goes on along the minus strand of NC_066527.1, from coordinate 4,104,903 downwards.
ACAATCACCACCACTACAATCACCACCACTACAATCACCACCACTGCAATCACCACCACTACAATCACCACCACTACAATCACCACCACTGCAATCACCACCATTACCACCACCACCACTACAATCACCACCACTACAGTCACCAACACTGCAATCACCACCATTACCACCACCACCACTACAGTCACCACCACTACAATCACCACCACTACAGTCACCAACACTGCAATCACCACCATTACCACCACCACCACTACAATCACCAACACTGCAATCACCACCATTACCACCACCACCACTACAATCACCAACACTGCAATCACCACCATTACCACCACCACCACTACAATCACCACCACTACAATCACCACCACTACAATCACCAACACTGCAAGCACCACCATTACCACCACCACCACTACAATCACCACCACTACAATCACCACCATTACCACCACCACCACTACAATCACCACCACTACTGTCACCACCACTACAATCACCACCACTACAATCACCACCACTGCAATCACCACTACCATTATCTCCAACACCACCATCACCACTATCGTCATCATCACCACTACCATCACCATCATTATCATCATCATAAGCAGCAGCATCACCATTTCACCATTACCACCATCACCACCATCATCTTCATCACCACCACCTCCGCTATCACCTCCACCACATTGATTTACTGGAAAGGATTCAACGACGCGCCACAAAAATGATTCCAACCTTCAGGGCTCAACCGGACGAGGAACGACTCAAGCGACTCAATCTCTTTACACTGGAGAAAAGAGGCTTACGAGGGGATATGATTCAAGACTTAAGGTGCCTCAAAAAATTCAATAACGTCGATCACCCCATGTTCTTTCCACTGCAAAGCAAATCAAGAACTAGAAATAGCGGTTTACCCATTCAGTCGAGTCGATGTAACACAGACATAGCCAGGATTTTCTTTCCGCACCGAGTCATCCGCCACTGGAACAATCTTCCCTCAGAAGTAGTAAATGCGAATACCATCAACCCCTTCAAAAATCGAGTCGACCGTCATTTCGTTGCGTCAGGAGTGGTGGTGATAGTAGTGGTGGTGATTGTAGTGGTGGTGATTGTAGTGGTGGTGATTGTAGTGGTGGAAGTGGTAATGGTGGTGATTGTAGTGGTGGTGACTGTAGTGGTGGTGATTGTAGTGGTGGTGACTGTAGTGGTGGTGATAGTAGTGGTGGTGATTGTAGTGGTGGTGATTGTAGTGGTGGTGATTGTAGTGGTGGTGACTGTAGTGGTGGTGATAGTAGTGGTGGTGATTGTAGTGGTGGTGACTGTAGTGGTGGTGATAGTAGTGGTGGTGATAGTAGAAACACAACATCAACAAAGGGAATACAACAACAACAACAACAACGACAACAACAAAGTATATGAATAATAATCCAGCACACAGGCGTTTTGTGTGGTATGTTGGTACGGGCGAGGCTTCTCTGGGGTGAAGGAGACTCGTCTGTAGCAGGATACGACACCAAGAAAAGCCGATATAGAAACACCAGAAAAAGGAAAATGAAGAAAGAGAAAACCAGCCCAAGGAAAATACAGAAAAAAGAACACCAAAAAAATAATACGATAGAAACGCAACATCTTAAAAAGGAAAAGGTCATCATCCACATTTTGGGCTCTCAATAACATCAAGAAAATGACGAGTGTGTGTCTTCCCTGGTGAAAGAGGCTCACCCGGACACCCGGACCAAAGGACATCACAAGAGGGGGACGAAAATAAGAACATCAAGAAAAGAAAATTATATAAAAGCAGAAAAGAACAAAAAGAAAAGAAAACATCCAAGAAGAAAAGAAAAAAAGAAAACGGAAAAGAAAAGAAAGAAAAGAATAAAATAAACTAATAAACTAATAAATAAATAAATAAATAAATAACCTTACAACTAACAATTTAATAATCTCCTTCAATAATTAACTATTTGTCCCATTGAAGAGAAGACACCTGTTAGACCAAAAATGAAGAGAAAAAAGATAAAGTTTAACAAAAACACCGAAAACATTTGATGAGGAACAGAAGGAAATTAATGTCCCGCTAAATACGCGGCCATGTCTCCCGTTCTCTTTGTATTGCTTAGCCCTCGACGAAAGAAAAACTCTCTCTCTCTCTCTCTCTCTCTCTCTCTCTCTCTCTCTCTCTCTCTCTCTCTCTCTCTCTCTCTCTCTCTCTCTCTCTCTCGATTATTTTTCTCTTTTTCTCTTATTCTGCTTTTTCATTTCCTTTTCTTTATATATATTTTTCTTTCTTCCTTGATTTCTTCTCTTCATTCTCTTTCTTTAACTTATTCATTCATTCATCTCTCTCTCTCTCTCTCTCTCTCTCTCTCTCTCTCTCTCTCTCTCTCTCTCTCTCTCTCTCTCTCTCTCTCTCTCTCTCTCTCTCTCTCTCTTCTTTTTCTTCTCTTTTCATACATTTTCTTTCTTTCTTCCTTGATAAATAGTTTTTCTTCTCTTTCTTCAACTCATTCATTCATTTATTCATTCATTTATCTCTCTTTCTTTCTCTTTCACATCGTCATCATCATCATCATCATCATCAGGAGAAGCCGTCAAAGGTAGCACACTCCCTTCACACATCAATTCGTGACATTTCGTGAGGTTCCGCATTTTAAAGCAAGCGTTCATAATCTTTCATCCTTCCCCTCTCTCCCCTTCTCTCTCCCCTCTCTCTCTCTCTCCACTTTGGTCCTCCTCCTCTTAGGGGGCTTTGTGGTGCAGTGGTTAGCACACTCGGCTCACAACCGAGAGAGCCCGGTTTCGATCCCCGGGCGGAGTGGAACAATTTGGGCGACTCTTTCGATACCCTACGCCCCTGTCCACCCAGCAGTGAATGGGTACCAGGTATTAATCGGGGGTTGTGTCCCGTCTCCTGGGGTCTGTTCCCTTCTCCCATAATTTCCTCCCCTCCTGTCTCTCTCCGGCATATGACCACAGATGTTGCGCCGACTAAACGAAACTTTCCAAACTTTTCCATCTTTTTCCTCCATTTCTTCTCACTCCTTCCCTCTATCTTCTCTTCTCTTCCTTCACCTTTCCTCCTTCTCTCCATCTTTTTCCCTCCATTTCTTCTTCTTCTTCCCTCAGTCTTCCCTTCTCTCCCTCCACCTTTCCTTTTTCTCTCCATCTTTTTTCCTCCATTCCTTCTTACTTCTTTCCTCTGTCTTCCCTTCTCTCCCTCCACCTTTCCTCCTTCTCTCCATCTTTTTCCTCCATTTCTTCTTCTTCTTCCCTCTGTCTTCCCTTCTCTCCCTCCACCTTTCCTCCTTCTCTCCATCTTTTTCCCTCCGTTTCTTCTTACTTCTTTCCTCTATCTTCCCTTCTCTCCCTCCACCTTTCCTCCTTCTCTCCATCTCTTTCCTCCATTTCTTCTTACTTCTTCCCTCTATCTTCTCTTCTCTTCCTTCACCTTTCCTCCTTCTCTCCATCTTTTTTCCTCCATTTCTTCTTACTTCTTCCATCTATCTTCCCTTCTCTCCCTCCACCTTTCCTCCTTCTCTCCATCTTTTTTCCTCCATTTCTTCTTACTTCTTTCCTCTGTCTTCCCTTCTCTCCCTCCACCTTTCCTCCTTCTCTCCATCTTTTTTTCCTCCATTTTTGGTGTCCCTTCCTTCCATTATTCATCCTCCATTCACTTTTGTCTCCTCTCCTCCCTCCCTCCCTCCCTCCCTTCCTCCCTTTTTTCTTCCTCCTCCTTTTATTACCCTCCCCGTCCTTTCTTACCTACATTGCCTCCTCCTCCTCCTCCTCCTCTTTCTCATCACCCTTTGTTTTCCTCTCCACCCTGCTCCATTTTTTCCTCTTCATTTTTTCATCTCATTTTTTTATCCTCCTTCCTTTCCTCTTCCTCCTTTGTGATAGTTTTCCTTTCTCTCACTTTCTCTCCTTTCTCTCGTATTTCTCCTCTTTCCTCTAATATCCCTCCTTCCTCCCTTCTTTTTTTTCCTCTTCCTTCCTTCCCTTCTTTATTCTCTCTGATGTACCTCCTTCCCTTCACTTCCTCCTCTTCCTTATTCCCTTTCCCCTTCCTTCCTTCCTTCTCTCCTTCCTTCCTTCCTTCCTTCGCTCTCTTAACAAGTTTCTTTTTCTCTTCATTTTCATTTTTCTGTACATTCCCTTCATTTTCCATTTTCTCGTCTCTCTCTCTCTCTCTCTCTCTCTCTCTCTCTCTCTCTCTCTCTCTCTCTCTCTCTCTCTCTCTCTCTCTCTCTCTCTCTCTCTCTCTCTCTCTCTCTCTCTCTCTCTCTCTCTCTCTCTCTCTCTCTCTCACTTTCACTCTCACTTTCACTCTCTCACTCTCTCTCTCCATATATATAAGAAAAAATGAGAAAAACAATAAGAAAAAAATCACCTGAGACTTGAGTTACAAAGTGAATCTGCAAGTCTCTCTACATTAGCAAATAACAAAAGAACTCAGAAGAAAAAAATAATAGTAATAAAACCAAAAAATAATAGGACTCGGATTCGCTTGCACTCCCTGAAAGAAAACTGAGTGAGAAATAAATAAAACGAAGGGAAAGGAAGAAGAATGAGAGCAAGAAATAAGAGAATGATGAAGTGAAAAGAAGATAAAAAGAGAAAGAAGATAAACAAAGTGAATAAGAAGATGAGGAGGCGGAGGAAGAAGAAAAAGAAAAGAATAAGAAGGTGATGATAAAGAAGAATAATTAGAAAGAAGATAAGAAGGAAAATAAAAGAAAAACGGAAAGGAAAAGAAAAAGACTAAGAAGAAATAGAAGAAAACAAGAAGAAGAAGAGAAGAAGAGAAGGTGATGATGAAGAAGAAGAAAAAGGAGAAATAGAAAGAGGATAAGAATAAGGAAAAAGAAATGGAAAAGAAAAAGACTAAAATGAAAAAGAAGAAACAGAAAAAAACAAAAAGAAAAAGAAGAAAAGAATAAGGTGATGATGAAGAAGAAAAAAGAAAAAGAAATAGAAAGAGGATAAGAAGAAGGAAAAGGAAAAGAAAAAGACTAAGAAGAAGAAAAAGAAGAAATAGGAGAAAACAACAGGAGGGAAAATAATTGAAAGTGAATAAAAAAGATGAAGGAAAGGAAGGAAGAGAAGAAAAAAACGAGCGAGCGGCAAAAAAATAAAGAAGACAAACAAGAAGAGAAAGAACAAGAACGAGGCAAATGAATCACTGAGAACCAAAAAAAAAAAGAGAAAAAAAGAAAGAAAGAAAGAAGAAAGAGAAGAAAAACTTACCCCGGAAACAAGCACAGAAAAACACCGCAATGAAACTCGTAAGGAAAACAGAAAAAAAAAGAAACAAAATAAATAAAGAAATAAAAAGAAGATGAGCAACAAAGAAAAAAAAGGAGAGCGCACTGCAGGTAAAGAAAAGGAAAGGTGGATTCATTTCTCTTAATTAAAGGTGTGTCATTATACAGGGCAGGTGTACTTGGGTGTGTGGGGGTGCGGGGGGGGGGGGTGAGGGGGCGCTGAACACGACACACACAGAGGGATTCATTCAGAGGCAAGTAGGTTTGGATCTCACTACAGGAACACACGAACTCTTTATTTTAGGTGTGTATAGGGAGTGCGGGAGAGAAGGGGGGGGGTATGTGTGTGTGAGGGGGTGGTACGTGTGTGTGTGTGTGTGTGTGTGTGTGTGTGTGTGAGGTTGAAAGGGAGGATAGGAGGAGGAGAGGAAGGAAGAAAGAAAAGATAGGGATGAAAAGAGGGAAGCAAAGTAGGAAGGGATTACAGAAGAGAAGAAAGAAAGGAAGAAAAGGAGCGGGGATAAAAAAAAGGGGAGGAGGAAGGGAGAAAGCGAAAACAGGAACGAAGATGAAGATGAAAAAAAATACGAAGATGATAAACCAGAAGAAAAAGGAGAAGGGGGAAGAATGGGAAAAAGGAGGAGACAAAGGAAGAAAGAAAAGGAGAAGGAGATGGAAGGGATGGAGGGAGAGAATAAAAGAAGGGGAAGAAGAGAAGGGAAGGAAGAATGAAAAAAGCTCCGTTAATTCACTCATAGTTCGCCTCGATCGCAATAAGGAAGGAAGAGGAAGAAGAAAAAAAGGAATAAAAAAGGAGAGAAAGGAAGGAAGGAAGGAAGGAAGGAAACAATCAAATAAAGAAGAAAGAAATGAGACTGGAGAGAGAGAGAGAGAGAGAGAGAGAGAGAGAGAGAGAGAGAGAGAGACCCGCTCCCTCGCATTCATGTTTTCTTTCTCTTTTTTTTCTGATTCGCTTTATTAAGAGATGTTGTTTTACTTCTTTTCCTTTTCTTAACATCTTTTCACTTTTTATCTTCCTTTCAATTTCCACTTTTTTTCCTCGTTTCTTCCCTCCACTTTTTCTTTTTTCTCTCTTTTTTTTCTTCATTTTAGTTTTATCGCTTTTGTTTTCGTTTCTTTCATCCATTTTTTTCTTTCTCTTATTACCCCTGATATCTCTCTCTCTCTCTCTCTCTCTCTCTCTCTCTCTCTCTCTCTCTCTCTCTCTCTCTCTCTCTCTCTCTCTCTCTCTCTCTCTCTCTCTCTCTCTCTCTCTCTCTCTCTCTCTCTCTCTCTCTCTCTCTCTCTCTCTCTCTCTCTCTATCTATTTAATTATCTATCTATATATTTTTCTAAATATCACAGAAAGTAGTAATAATGATAGTAATAATAATAATAATTCCACTTCTACAACATTCTCATTTTTCTACAACATTATCAAGACTAATTTTAGCGTCCTATCTTGCGGCTAATTGAGTGACCTCTTGCCCTAATTCCTGTCTTCCTATTTGCTCTTCATCAGTTCATATACGTTTACACATGTTATTTCATCTACTCCTTCCCTTTTTTCAACTTTACTTTTCTACGTTTATTATTTCAACTTTTTACTTGTCTAATTTTTTTTGTTCTCACCTGTGTTTTATTTGTTTGTATCTATTTCCATTCTACTTCTTTCTACTTTCTACCTATTCTTTCGACTTGCTACCTATTCTACTACCTATTCTACTGTCTATTCTACTACCTATTCTACTTTTTACCTGTTCTTTCTACTTTCTACCTATTCTACTTTCCACTTATTCTTTCATCTGTTTTCCACTTTTCCTTCTTCTTGTTCCTCTCTGTTTCTCATCTAATCTATGTCCACTCTATTTCTACCTCTGTTTCATCTCTTGTTACCCGTGTCCACCCCACTTCATAATCTGCTGTCTTTGTCTGTTTCAACTTATGTTCATTCCACCTCTTTACCTGATTATCAATTTTTATATAGTGACTGTCCACGCACTTCTTTCTTTTCGTGTTGAATCTGTTTTGATATTTCCACTCGTCTTATGTCTGTCTGTGTTTCATCTCTTTACTTGTATTTCAATTTTTATATAGTCACTGTCCACGCACTTCTTTCTTTTCGTGTTGCATCTGTTTTGATATTTCCACTCGTCTTATGTCTGTCTGTGTTCCATCTCTTTACTTGTATTTCAATTTTTATATAGTGACTGTACACGCAACTTCTTTTTTTTCGTGTTGAATCTGTTTTGACATTTCCACTCGTCTTATGTCTATCTGTGTTTCACCTCTTGTATTTCATTTTTTATATAGTTTCTCTCCACGCCACTTTTTTCGCTCTGTTTCACCTGTTTTGATATTTCCACTACTGTCTGTCTGTGTTTCACCTCTTGTATTTCATTTTTTTATATAGTTTCTCTCCACGCCACTTCTTTCTCTCTGTTTCACCTGTTTTGACATTTCCACTCGTCTTCTGTCTGTCTGTGTTTCGCCTCTTGTATTTCTTTTTTATATAGTCACTGTCCACGCCACTTTTTCCTCTCTGTTTCACCTGTTTTGACATTTCCACGCGTCCTCTGTCCGTCTGTGTTCCAGCTATTTTAACCCATCCCCACTGCACTTGTTCGTACCTATTTTTCTTGTAACGTACCCTATTTTTTTTTGTTTCTCCGTGTTTCTGCATGTGTCTCACCCGCCCCGACACACACAACACTAGTTCATTTTTGTTGGCTAGAGTGTGGGACGCAGTTTATCTTGCTGTTGTTTCTCAAGTTTAAGGAAATAATGTTTTTTTTATTTTTTTAATCAAGGGTACATTTAGAAGAAAAAATGGTTTAGTTGTGAAGGTACAGGTGTGAGACGCGCTTTCACACCCACCCACACACACACACACACACACACACACACACACACACACACACACGCACACACAGAGTTACGTTGCATTGTGTTGGTGGTTCTTCTCCAACTGGCTACGTCCTTTGTGTGTGTGTGGGTGTGGGTGTGGGTGTGTGGGTGGGTGTGGGTGTGTGTGTGGGTGGGTGGGTGGGTGTGGTGGGGTTATTTTAAGCGTACATTTTTGTGTCTATTTTATGTGTGTAATGCTCCGTCGTGGGTTCGTCCGGTCAGAGCCTTTCCTGAGAACACATCACGACACCCTTGAGCGCCTTGCCGTGGCCGGGCGTGAGGCTGCCGGGGTACGGGGGCGTTTTGGGGGGCTGCGTGGCGTACTGTGAGGGGGCGTTGCAGGACTCGCCTTTTTTTGACGAGAAGAAAAAACGACTGATAAATAGAAAAATAAAGAAGTGAAAGCAAAAACAAAAATAACGAGGAAAAAACAATGAAACAAATAACAAGAGGGTATAAATAACAAGAGGGTATAAATAAAGATGAAATACGCCCTCTACTTACAGGGCTGAGCAACGTTGCCAAATTGTCGTGCACTGAACACTGCATTTGTCATTTTTAGGCTCCAAGACTGTCGTAACCACACAAATAACGATAGGAAATTAAAGTTAGCGTTAAAACTGTTAAATATTGATCGGTTTCGTTCTTTCTTGCTAGAGTTATCGGTCAGAAACTACAAAAATGCAATGCGCTGAGTACGATACTTTGGCAACGCTGGGGCCGAGGGTCGTATTTTAAAACATTTCGTCGCCCAAGTTTACATATTTGACATGGCTTTCGTAGGAGCTGTAGGTCTTTCCAGGGGTAGTTTTATGACCCTGGTGGTAGTTTGACCCTTCTTCTGTGCCATGAACCTTAAAAACACTCATTCCAAGGGTAGTTTCATGACCTTAGTGGTAGTTTGACCCTTCTTCTGTGCCATGGACCTTAAAAAAACATTCATTCCAAGGGCAGTTTCATGACCTTAGTGGTAGTTTGACCCTTCTTCTGTGCCATGGACCTTAAAAAACATTCATTCCAAGAGTAGTTTTATGACCCCGGTGGTAGTTTGACCCTTCTTCTGTGCCATGAACCTTAAAAAACACTCATTCCAGGGGTAGTTTTATGACCTTAGTGGTAGTTTGACCCTTCTTCTGTGCCATGGACCTTAAAAAACATTCATTCCAAGGGTAGTTTCATGACCTTAGTGGTAGTTTGACCCTTCTTCTGTGCCATGGACCTTAAAAAAACATTCATTCCAAGGGTAGTTTCATGACCTTAGTGGTAGTTTGACCCTTCTTCTGTGCCATGGACCTTAAAAAAACATTCATTCCAAGGGCAGTTTCATGACCTTAGTGGTAGTTTGACCCTTCTTCTGTGCCATGGACCTTAAAAAAACATTCATTCCAAGAGTAGTTTTATGACCCCGGTGGTAGTTTGACCCTTCTTCTGTGCCATGAACCTTAAAAAACACTCATTCCAGGGGTAGTTTTATGACCCTGGTGGTAGTTTAAATCTTCTTCTGTGCCATGAACCTTAAAAAACACTCATTCCAGGGTAGTTTTATGACCCTGGTGGTAGTTTGACCCTTCTTCTGTGCCATGAACCTTAAAAAACACTCATTCCAGGGGTAGTTTTATGACCCCGGTGGTAGTTTGACCCTTCTTCTGTGCCATGAACCTTAAAAAACACTCATTCCAAGGGTAGTTTCATGACCTTAGTGGTAGTTTGACCCTTCTTCTGTGCCATGGACCTTAAAAAAACATTCATTCCAAGAGTAGTTTTATGACCCCGGTGGTAGTTTGACCCTTCTTCTGTGCCATGAACCTTAAAAAACACTCATTCCAGGGGTAGTTTTATGACCCTGGTGGTAGTTTGACCCTTCTTCTGTGCCATGAACCTTAAAAAACACTCATGAAAAACAGATTGATCCCCTCTTTGACCTTTAGAAATAGCTGATGTGAGAAGCGATGGTGTCTTAAAATACGGCCCTGAGTCATGGTCCCCGGTGGCCCGCGCATCCCTCACCGGTGACCCCGAGTGACAGCCTTCATCGATCTCACACGCGCACTTGATAACCAGCAGGGTACAAAGGAGACTGAAGGACGTAGAAGGAAGTTGCAAGGCGTCTCAGAGCTTTCACTAATATGCAGCCCACAGTCATAGAAGTGAAAGTAACGCAGAAACACTCATTCTTATAACACATCGTAACCAACAGCCAAAGGAGATATATAAGAGACGAAATGAAACAGGTAATACTTGATAGGAAATACTTATTCATACGCCCTTCCAAAAAAAACGCAATCCACGAACTTAGATGTGATAGTGGAGAAATCCATTAATCTTTCATAACACTCGGTAACAAACAGGCTAAGGAGACATGAGACGAAATGACACATAATACCTGGTTGGGAACATTTTTCTTTGCTTTCTATCTCTCCGTAACTCTCTATCTCACTCTGTCTCTCTCCCTCCCTCACCCTCATCCCCTCTCTCTCTGTCTCTCCTCCTCCCTCTCTCTGCTTTCTATCCCTCCTCAATTGTCTATCTCTCTCTGTCTCTCTTCCTCCCTCACCCTATACATGCTTCCCCAAAACTCGCATCTCACAAACTTAGATGTGAAAGTAGTGTAGGAATGCATTAATCTTTCATAACACTCGGTAACAAACAGGCTAAGGAGACATGAGACGAAATGACACATAATACCTGGTAGGGAACATTTACCTACACATGCTTCCCCAAAACTCGCATCTCACAAACTTTGATGTGAAAGTAGTGGAGAAATCCGTTAATCTTTCATAACACTCGGTAACAAACAGGCTAAGGAGACTTGGGACGGAATGACACAGATAATACAATTGGTAGGAAACACTTATCCAAACGTCCTTCCAAAAAACACGCAATCCACGAACTTAGATGTGGAAGTAGTGGAGAAATATACCAATCTTTCATAACACATGGAAACGATTTGGCTAAGAGACATACTGACGCAGAACACACTTGGTAACAGACACTTACCCGCTCAAAACTCCCAAAAAACATGCAGCCCTCGATCATAGAAAAACACATAAACCGTTCATAACACTCGGTAACAAACAGGCTAAGGAGCTATACTGACGCAGAACACACTTAGTAACAGACATTTGCCCTCTCACAACTCCCAAAAAACATACAGCCCACGAACATAGAAAAACACAAAAACCGTTCTAAGGAGACATACTGACACAAAAAACACTAAGTAACATACACTTGCCCTCTCAGAACTCCCAAAAAACATACAGCCCACGAACATAGAAAAACACAAAAACCGTGCTAAGGAGACATACTGACACAAAAAACACTAAGTAACAGACACTTGCCCTCTCACAACTCCCAAAAAAACATGCAGCACACGAACATAGAAAAACACAAAAACCGTGCTTAGGTGACATACTGACACAAAAAACACTAAGTAAAAGACACTTGCCCTCTCACAACTCCCAAAAAACATGCAGCACACGAACATAGAAAAACACAAAAACCGTGCTTAGGTGACATACTGACACAAAAAACACTAAGTAACATACACTTGCCCTCTCAGAACTCCCAAAAAACATACAGCCCACGAACATAGAAAAACACACAAACCGTGCTTAGGTGACATACTGACACAAAAAACACTAAGTAACAGACACTTGCCCTCTCAGAACTCCCAAAAAACATACAGCCCACGAACATAGAAAAACACAAAAACCGTGCTAAGGAGACATACTGACACAAAAAACACTAAGTAACATACACTTGCCCTCTCAGAACTCCCAAAAAAACATGCAGCCCACAAATATAGAAGTAGAAGTAACGCAGAAACACCCATTATTCATAACACATTGGAGCAAACTGGCAAAGGTGAGGAGAGGGGAAGAAAGGCACTGAAGACATTTGATAGCGGATACTTGGCCGTTCAAAGCTTCCAAGTAACCCGAACCCACAAACTTAGATGTGAAAAGTAGTGGAGAAAAGCACTTATCTTTCATTACACTCGATAACAAATAGGCTAAGGAGACATAAGAGACACAGAAGACACTTGTAGCAGAATCTTGCCCTCTCAAAACCTCCAAAAAACCATGCAGCTCACGAACTTGTAAAAGAAGTAAAATAAGAAGAAATAAAAGTAAAGTAGAGAGAGTAACGCAGAAACACAATTACGAAAAAGTAAAACACACACACACACACACACACACACACACACACACACACCACACACACACACACACACACACACACACACACACATACATGGCGTCGTTAAAAAAAAAAAAAAAAAAAACGACCACACCGCGCCTGAAGCCTCGAAAGATTGCCTGCCAGCGCTGTATGCTTGATCTCGGGGGGGGGGGGGGGGACGCAAAAAGAATGAATTTAGATCCACGGAAGTAAAATTGAGGTCATGAGTAATGTCTGGGGGGAGGGAGTAGGGGGTTGGTTGAGGAGGGGGGGGAGTGCAGATTGGGGGTTGGGAAAAGGGGGAATTGGGTGATTGAGGAGAAAGGTGGGGGAAGGGGGTTGCGGGAAGGGGTGGAGGAGCAGGTTGGTGGGAGGGGGATAAGGGAGGGGTGGGGGTTGGAGTTCGGGGAGATGAGATGAGGTGAGGGAAAGGGAGGAGGGAGTGGGAGGGGGTTGGAGGTGGGGGAAAGGCGAAGCTGGGGTAGGGTGAGGTAGGTTGGGGGAGGAAAACGGGGACAAGGATGAAGCAAAAAATAAAAAGAAAAAAAACAGGAGCCGGGGAAGTACGAATGAGGTCATGTATGGGGGAGGAGGGGGAAGGGGGAAGAGGGAAGAGGAGGTCGGGAGAGGGAGGCTGAGGGGGAAGGGGGGAGAGAGGAGTTGGAGGAGGAGGAAGGAGTTGGGAAGGAGGGGCGGATTGGAGGAGGAGCAATAGGAGGAGGTGGGGGGTTGTAGGAAGTTGGGGGTGGGGAAGGAAGTGAATTGAGGTGGGGGGGGGACTGAGACTCTGATGGTGAACTGAGACTGCTGACGATGAAACTGAAACCGCTGACGATGAATTGATGTGAGAGAGAGAGAGAGAGAGAGAGAGAGAGAGAGAGAGAGAGAGAGAGAGAGAGAGAGAGAGAGAGAGAGAGAGAGAGAGAGAGAGAGAGATCACACATCAGTTCATCGTCAGCGGTCTCAGTTTCATCGTCAGTAGTCTCAGTTCACCATCAGAGGTCTCAGGCTAGCGTCAGCACCACGTCCCAGCGGAGCGTCAGCATCCTTAAATCAGCATCAAAAAGCCTCAATTAGCGTCAGCAGCCTCGGGTCTTCGTCAGGGGCCTTCAGTCAGCGGCCGGCGGGGGACGGACCAATGGCGCCTCACCCTCTCGAGCCAATACTTTGACGGTCAGGTTTGGGGCGGTTCTTTGCGGGGTAATCTCGGTGATTGGGCCGCCGGGGAAGTGACGAACTGCGCCGCCCAGAAGGGAATTGGTCTGTTTTGTCTCTTTCATTTGGTGATGAGACTACACGGAAAGGTCTGCCTCTTAGGGCGATGGGGAGGTGGAGGGAGTGTGAGGGCGGATGAGGATGCTGCCCGGTAGAAAAGACATTGGAACGAAGTGGTCGTGTGATAAAGGAGAAAAGGAGGGTGTCCGGTAGAGGAGACATCGTGAGGGAGCGCTATCTGCCACACTTGCCGCCGCCACCAACCAGAGATTAAAGAACAACACACCCCTTCGTTCAAGTCTTTGGTTCTTCGAGTGAAAGGGAAGCTGGAGGGCGGGCGGAGAGAAGGGAGGACGGAGGCAAAGGAGACATCGGAACTGAGCGCCTTTGCCACACGCCGCTGTCACTACTCAGAGAAATAGAAATAACACACTTTTATTCATGTAAGATCTCGGCTATACGCGTGAAATGGAAACTGGAGGGCGGGAGGGAGGAAAAGAGGATGATGCCCGGTAAAGAAAACATCGTAACAGAGTATCAAAACACCTCTCAATTCGTTTCCAATCATGGTTTTCGAATTCTCTACCACTTTTACTCATTATAGATCTTCGGTTATACTCGTGAAAAGGAAACTGGAGGGAGGGAGGGAAATATGTTGATGCCAAATAAAGAAAACATCGCAAAAGACTATCATAACACCTCTCAATTCGTTTATAATCAAGGTTTTCGAATTCTCTACCACTTCTACTCATTTTAGATCTTCGGTTATACTCATGAAGAGGAAACTGGAGGGAGGGAGGGAAATATGTTGATGCCAAGTAAAGAAAACATCGCAAATGACTATCATAACACCTCTCAATTCGTTTATAATCAAGGTTTTCGAATTATCTACCACGTTTACTCATTTAAGTCTTCGGTTATGCTCGTGAAAAGGAAACTGGAGGGAGGGAGGGAAATATGTTGATGCCAAATAAAGAAAACATCGCAAAAGACTATCATAACACCTCTCAATTCGTTTATAATAAAGGTTTTCGAATTATCTACCACGTTTACTCATTTTAGATCTTCGGTTATACTCGTGAAAAGGTAACTGGAGGGCGGGAGGGAGGGAAAGAGAATGATGCCAAGTAAAGAAAACATCGTAACAGAGTATCAAAACACCTCTCAATTCGTTTCTAATCATTGTTTTCGAATTCTCTACCACGTTTACTCATTATAGATCTTCGGTTATACTCGTGAAAAGGAAGCTGGAGGGAGGGAGGGAGAGAGAATGATGCCAAGTAAAGAAAACATCGTAACAGAGTATCAAAACACCTCTCAATTCGTTTCTAATCATTGTTTTCGAATTCTCTACCACGTTTACTCATTATAGATCTTCGGTTATACTCGTGAAAAGGAAGCTGGAGGGAGGGAGGGAGAGAGAATGATGCCAAGTAAAGAAAACATCGTAACAGAGTATCAAAACACCTCTCAATTCGTTTCTAATCATTGTTTTCGAATTCTCTACCACGTTTACTCATTATAGATCTTCGGTTATACTCGTGAAAAGGTAACTGTAGGGCGGGAGGGAGGGAAAGAGAATGATGCCAAGTAAAGAAAACATCGTAACAGAGTATCAAAACACCTCTCAAATCATTTATAATCATTGTTTTCGAATTCTCTACCACTTCTACTCATTTTAGATCTTCGTTTATACTCGTGAAAAGGAAGCTGGAGGGAGAGAGGTTGATGCCCGGTAAAGAAAACATCGTAACAGAGGCCCTTCCACTTGATAAAGAAAAATAATAAAAGTGAATGAATCATAGGAACATCAAGTAGCGGGCTTTTTTTATTATTGTTTCTTTTTTTGTGTGCCGTTGAGCTGTCTCCTTTGTTGTAAAAAAAAAATAAAAAACAAAAAAAATAAAAAAAAAAACATTGAAGGAGTATTTGTCATGAGCCTTCAGTCACTTCACACCACCGCGGGAAATACTTATTCATTCAGTCTTAGTTTCTTCACGGGTGGGGGGGTGGGAGCGGGGTTGGGAGGGGTGGGGGGGCAGAAAAGACCCTTCCACTTGATATAAAAAAAAAATAATAATAAAAGTAAACATTGAAGGAGTATTTGTCATGGGCCTTCACACACTTCGCATCAGCGCGGGACATACTTATACATTTATAGCATCTTCCATTTAGCGTAACCCGTTTCTGGGTCGTGATCTGTAGAGTCCCTCATAGAGTCCCGACAACCTAAGATTTGGACGCCATTATTGGCCCTGTGTTTTCGCCGCGCTTTTCAAACACTAGCACACGGTCTCGCGGCGAAGACAGGGCCAATAATGGCGTCCAAATCTTAGGCTGTCGGGACTCTATCTATCAAGGGACTCTACAGATCATGACCCAGAAACGGGTTACGCTAAATGGAAAAGGCTATTAGTCTTTGTTTCTTCACGGGGGAGGGGGGTGGGGGGGGAAGTGGATGGGGACGTGGTTCGAGGATGGTGGTGGTGGTGGTGGTGGTGGGTTGGTTGGGGGTTGGGTGGGCAGAGGATACACGTCCAACAAGAAAAAAAAAACATTATGAAGAGCCTTTACCATGAGCCTTTCACCATGAGCCTTTACCATGAGCCTTTCACCATGAGCCTTTACCATGAGCCTTTACCATGAGCCTTTATCATGAGCCTTTCACCAGGAGTCTTTACCAGGAGCCTTTACCAGGAGCCTTTCACCAGGAGCCTTTACCAGGAGCCTTTACCAGGAGCCTTTCACCATGAGCCTTTCACCAGGAGCCTTTACCATGAGCCTTTACCATGAGCCTTTATCGTGAGTCTTTACCATGAGCCTTTACCGTGAGCCTTTATCATGAGCCTTTACCATGAGCCTTTACCGTGAGCCTTTACCATGAGCCTTTACCATGAGCCTTTACCGTGAGCCTTTATCATGAGCCTTTACCATGAGCCTTTACCGTGAGTCTTTATCATGAGCCTTTACCATGAGCCTTTACCAGGAGCCTTTCACCATGAGCCTTTACCATGAGCCTTTGACATCCTCTCTTCATTCCTCGGATCTTTCTTGCTGCCTCGCGTGAGTAGGACGTAGGAGGGGGGCGGGGGAGGCAGGGGGGAAGGGGCTGCCAGAAAGAAATAATAGCGGTTTGACTCCGTGTTGCAGTGGTTAGAGCGCCTGGGTACGAAGACGCGGGCTGGGGTAGCTGTTAATCCTCCCTCCTGGGCTGGTCGATAAGTGGATACCTCTGGAAACCTGAGGAATGTAAACTGTGGAAAAGGAGGAGGAAGAGAAGGAGGAGGAGGAGGAAGAGGAGAAGGAGGAGGAGGAGGAGAGCTCATAAGAACTAACTCTGAAGGCCTTGCGAGAGTTGATTAGACGGAAGAAGAGCAAAAGGAGGAGCAGGAGGAAGAGGAGAAGGAGGAGGAGGAGGAGAGCTCATAAGAACTAACTCTTAAGGCCTTGCGAGAGTTGATTAGACGGAAGAAGAGCAAGAGGACGAGCAGGAGGAAGAGGAGGAGGAGGAGGAGGAGGAACAGGTGAGGTGAGGTGGACCTTTGCTAACTAACTCTCAAGGGCTGTTTTGTCGCCTCCACTTCCCTTTTAGGCCTCCAGACGCCCTTTCTAGGCCTGTCCGCCCCAACGCCTCCTTCACGGAACTTGGCAACCTAAGCCGACAGACAGACTACGGGGACGGGGCGCGGGAAGGGCTGCTGTGTTGAGGCCGCTGCTCTGGGTGTTGTTTGTTGGTGTTGACGTTGAAAATAGAGGGAATGTGTTAGTTTTTTGTTGTTTTTTTGTGCTTTCGTTTATGTTTGCTTCTTCTTCTTCTTCTTCTTCTTCTTCTTCTTCTATTTTTTGTGTTATTCCTTTTTTTTTCTCTAAGTCTAAGGAGTTGTTCATTTTCCCACTAACTGCCCTCGTCTTGTTTGTTGGTGTTGATGATGAAAATAAAGGGAATGTGTTAGTTTTTTTTCTGTTCTTTTTTTGTGCTTTTGTTTATGTTTGTTTTTCTCTTCTTTTTTTGTTATTCCTTTTTTTCTCTCTAAGTCTAAGGAGTTGTTCATTTTCCCACTAACTGCCCTCGTCTTGTTTGTTGGTGTTGATGATGAAAACAAAGGGAATGTGTTAGTTTTTTTTCTGTTCTTTTTTTGTGCTTTTGTGTATGTTTGTTTTTCTCTTCTATTTTTTTTGTTATTTCTTTTTTCTCTCTAAGTCTAAGGAGTTGTTCATTTTCCCACTAACTGCTCTCGTCTTGTTTGTTGGTGTTCATGAAAGTAAAGGAAAGGTATTAGTTTTTTTCTGTTCTTTTTCTGTGCTTCTGTTTGTTTGCTTTTCTCTTCTATTTTTTGTGTTATTCCTTTTTTTCTCTCTCTAAGGAGTTGATCATTTTCCCACTAACTGCTCTCGCATGAAGGTTGTTCCAGTGACGGATGACTCCCTTCGAAAACAACTCCTGTCGATGTCTATTGTATCACTTCACTCAAATTGTGTGACGGGTTAGTATATAATGTGAAGAGCTTAGAGTCATCGACATTTTTTTTACAGCAAAGGAGTCAGTTCAAGGACATAAAAAAAGGAAACAAATATGAAAAAATAAGCCCGCTAGTCACTGCTCGCAAGAAGAGTTAGAGGAGTGGCCGAAAGATAGGTCAATTTCGGGAGGAGAGGTGCCCTGATACCTGAAGACTTGTGTCGGATGCCCTCGCAAGCGTCTCTTTTTCGAACGTAAAGAGAGTGAGTCATTCTCCATAAGGTCGAGTCCTCAACGATTGCATCATTTCCATAACGCGTCGCTCTACCCTCTAACAATCCAATCTCCTTGCAATTAGGGGACCAGAACTGCACTGTGTATTCGAGACGAGATCTCACCTGCGAATTATACAAGGACAGCATTACTCCCGGCGCCTTATACTCGAAATTCCTAGCTGGGGAGGGCGAAGAGGAGGGACAACGTATGGGTAAAGGGAGGTGCACAGGGGGGGGCGAGGTGATATATGGGGCGGGTGTCGATATCAGAGCGCACCTGTGAATTATTAGCGGGGGTGAGGGGAGGGGGAAGGGGGAGGGCGGGGGTAGGGGAGGGTGAGCAGGTGAACAGTGATAAACGAACCATTAGGATACTCACCTGATGGCTGTGTGTGTGTGTGTGTGTGTGTGTGTGTGTGTGTGTGTGTGTGTGTGTGTGTGTGTGTGTGTGTGTGTGTGTGTGTGTGTGTGTGTGTGTGTGTGTGTGTGTGTGTGTGTTAGTTTCCTCGTCATATCCCTCTTCGACCCTGCACCACAAAAGAGAGAGAGAGAGAGAGAGAGAGAGAGAGGCACGAAAGACAAGGTACAGAAGACGGACGAAGGGTGATAATATTGATAATAATAATAATGATAGATGATAATAGAGAGAGAGAGAGAGAGAGAGAGAGAGAGAGAGAGGCAGCACGAAAGACAAGGTACAGAAGACGGACGAAGGGTGATAATAAGGATAATAATAATAATGATAGATGATAATAGAGAGAGAGAGAGAGAGAGAGAGAGAGAGAGTCATTTATCACCTGGAGGCGCTATCACCTGACACACCTGACTGATTACCTGTGATGACGCTCGCGGCCACGATGGATGAGCGAGGAGCACTTACTATGGACAGGTAGACAGGTAGATTGAGGTAGATGGATAGTTAGAGAGGAAGAGATTAATAGATTGGCAGGTGTAGGTAAATAGATAATGGAATAGCTATGAAAAGGATAGAGGATTAGAAAGATAGATAACAGAAGAGATAGATTGATTTAGATAGATAGATAGAGAGATTAAAGTATATTGGCAGGTAGAGATAAATAAAGGAATAGATATAAACAGGAATAGACTGATAGATAAATAGATAGATAGATAGATTGATAGACATGGAAGGAAAAGGATAAATTGAAGGTTACATGTACAGACGAATTAATTGAATAACACACAAACCATAGACTTCACAATCTCTTGACGGGAAACGGGGCGCGGGGCCGATTCGCAGGGGGCCGATTTTCAAAAATTTAAAATTTAAATATTTTCAAAACCAAAGCAGCTAGCGACCTGAAACTAAAACAGGCACCTCCCTTAGGCATATATGAGTCTCCATGAGCAGCGGTATCAAAAAATTCAAAGTCGTTCCCTAATAAAATTCCGATTAATTGTTTTTTATATAAGTATAACAAAACTTAAAAAGGCTATAAAATCCTCAGATTTTACGCTAGATGCACAAACATCACCAAATGCAGAGATAATCACTTATATTTTCAGAATCAATAGCAATATTTAGCATATCTTATAAGTTTTTGCCCGAAATAGCTACTTATTTTTTTTTATTTAGTGCAATTTTTACGTAAGTTTTAACATCTAATAAATCACTTAATTTTCACATTAGAAACTTAATACTTGAGGAAAGCATGCAGAAACATCTTAATTTTACTCAACAAAAGCAAACTATTCATTTTCTATATACAATCACAACTTATTTTGGTTGAATTCCGATGTCACTATTGCCGCAGCACGTCTTGCCGGCTATCTGGCCCTCGTCCCTGAGCAATCACTTTAGCCTTTTGGCCTATGACTTGTGGGCCCCGGTCAGTTTCCTGGACTTGTACACGTCCCTGTTCCTCGCCGTCTCCTTCCTGCCCTCCTCGATACTGCTCCTCTTCCTGCCGGTCGGCTGCTTCAAGGCCTTGTTCTTCCTCGCTTCTGAGGTCACGTCCTTGGAGAAATTAGCACCGAAACAGTTGAAGAGGGACCTGCTGATGTGCGGCAAGATGGTGTTGGCCAGGTTGTGCCCCTCCTGGCACCTGTACCCCTGCAAGGTCGGGTCTGAGGCCGCCAGGAACTCCAGGAGGTGCCTGAACCCGTCCCTGTGGCGCATGGCAAGGGAGAGGAACCTCAACCTGCGCTCCTTCTTGTCCTCCCTGCACATCAGGGAGTCCCACAGCGACATCCCGAAGGACGCCATGTGGGCCATTGGGAGAGATGGCCGCTTCAGGACCGCCCGGCCCGTCTCCAGCTCTCCCATGTCGACCAGCTCGACCAGGGCGTCGAACATCACAGAGGGCGGGTCGCCCCTCTCGAGCTCCACGGTAATCTTCATCTCCTCCTGCTGGGCAAGCTCCTGCTTGCAGCACTCGGCCACAGAGGAGTTGGCCTGGACCTACCTGGCCAGGTAGCCGGCGTAGTTGCCGACCGCGGCGAGGAGCAACTCGTCCGTCGGCGGGTCCGGCTGGTCGCGGCGTCCTCATATCTTGTGTCTCCTCCGTCACTTCCACGCGATCCACTGCCTTCTGTGTCTTCTTGTATCGTCCTCTGGATCCTTGCAGTTGTGGGGAAGGGTACAGAGACGATGAATAACTGTAGGTCCTTTACTTGGAGAGTAAACAGAGGCAGGACAGCGATAATCCTTTACAGAGGGAAGTGCCCAGCTGACTGCGTGCCTAAGGCGAGTTAGGCGACGCGGGAACTGAGCTGAGTTGCCATGTAGGCACTAACTAAACGTACATTTCTTGTTTCCTAATACGTAAAACTGTGGACTTCACTATCCTACAGTTATCATTCATTTTACGTAAAGATTTCAACCTAAAGTTACGCAAATTTGCCATTTTTTACACAACGTTTTCAAAGTGCACGCATGGTGCTATTTTATATAAGTTACCTTGAATCCTCGACCAAATCACTCTAGAGACACTCCTGCCTGCTTGTATGCACTAAAACTTGAAGATTTCGTCCTGTTTCCACTTAAATTCGGAGTAAGAACGCAGAGTGTGTTTGAGTTGTCGCAGTGAAAGTCGCCATAACAATCGGCCCCTTACGCGAAGCCAGCGCGCCAAGACTGAAGAGATTTCCCGTCAACTAGTTGTGAAGTCTATACACAAACAAACAAACAAACAAGCAAACAAGCAGCCTGACAGATAGATAAACAAGCTGATAGATAACTAGATAGATACAGACAAATAATTATAGATAGATGGTCAGAAATGTTTATAGACAGACTGATTAGAACACACACACACACACACTCACTCACTCACTCACTCACTCACTCACTCACTCACAGATCTGTTTGCGTCGTAATCTGGCTTTGACTTTTCCCCCTGATGATGTACATCCGTGTGTGTGTGTGTGTGTGTGTGTGTGTGTGTGTGTGTGTGTGTGTGTGTGTGTGTGTGAAATATGGTAATGGTTCTTTTTTTTCTTATTTCTTACTTTCCCTTTTCCTTCATTTCCTTTTACGTTTTCTCATCTCTTCTTTCTCCTTCTTCTCTTCCTCTTCTTCTTCCTCCTCCTCCTCTTCCTCCTCCTCCTCTTTCGTTACCTTTTTGTAGTCTCCTTTCTCTTCATCTCCTCCTCCTCCTCCTCCTCCTCCTCCTCCTCCTCCTCCTCCTCCTCCTCCTCCTCTTCCTCCTCCTCCTCCTCTTCCTCCGCTTCCTCCTCCTCTTTCGTTACCTTTTTGCAGTCTCCTTTCTCTTCATCTCCTCCTCCTCTTCCTCCTCCTCCTCCTCCTCCTCCTCCTCCTCCATTACCTTCCATGCAATATCCTTCCTGTTGATCTTCCTCCCAATATTCATCTTGATTGCTTCTTCCTTTTCTTCTTCTTTTTCTGGTTCTGGTTCTTCATCTTCTCTTTCTTCTTCTTCTTCTTCTTCTTCTTCGTCTTCATTTCCTTCTTTGTCAACTTCTTCTTCTTCTTCTTCTTCTTCTTCTTCCCGTTCTGCTTCACTTATTCCTGTATTCGTGTATTAGTGAAAGAAACGTTTTTGGTGTTTGTATTAATGAAAAACGTTCCATGCTATTAATTTGTTATTGTTGTTGAAGTGGAAAACAATGTCGTGCTGTGTATTATTATAAGGAAAATGTTGCTGCTTTGTTTATTAGTGAAACAGAAAAGTTCCCGTTGAGGGTTTTTTTCTAATTAGGAAAGACTATTCACGTGTATTATTTTCTTCTGATAAAAAGTTGTCCAGAAATACAGACATCCTTACATACATAGGTACATATAAACACGATCACTCTTTATTATTTTACATTATTATCATACATTATTATACATACAAGCACGATTATTCTTTCTGTATATACAACAAAAAACTTATCACAGTATATAAGTCATTACATACATACATACATACATACATACACACATACATACACACATACATACATACACACTCACGTACATACATACATACATACATACATACACACACATACATACATACACACATACATACAATCACACGCAAATACATACATACATATATACATTCACACACATACATACATACATACATACATACATACACATATTCATAAATGATTTCGCTTTTAGACCCGCAGCCCGGACCATTGAGATGCAACGAACGAGATACCAACTGTAACCCCTACTGGTATTTAGGATTAGACTTGTGAACTGTGAAACTGACCGTCTGCCGAAAATATATGGGTGGCTTACTTAACAAGCACCACTAATTGGTTGTTAGATGTTGGGTCTAGATCCAGTATATGAGATACCAGATGAAACTAATATATAATATATCTGTGGACTCTCCTGATTATAGAATGACCAGTGACAGACATATTGGAAGGTGGGTACCCCCTGACAGACACACTGAAAAGGGGGGTTAATTGGATCTAGATCCAACTTAGGAGATACCAAGTAAAATTTACACTACAATAGCACTGCACATCCTAGAGTACTGTGGTGGTAATGACAGACATTTTAGTGGGTGGTTACCCCCTGACAGACGCCCCACAACGAGTGGGGAGGGGGAGACAGGATCTAGATTCAACTTAGGAGATACCAAGTAAAATTTACACTACAATAGCACTGCACATCCTAGAGTACTGTGGTGGTAATGACAGACATTTTAGTGGGTGGTTACCCCCTGACAGACATTTCATTTGATTTATTATACACATAGGCTATACCAGGTTCAGTGACTTCGAACATATTATCTCTGATGTCTGTCTCCACCAGGCAAGAAAACTCACAAGATATAATCACTATTAACGAAATATGCCTTACATCCAAGTACTAACTATAGCCCCATGATTGTCTAAAACAAATATCACTAATAAAATTATTTGTACGTTATGTGCGTACTTACAAGTACAGTTGTATTGCCAGAGATTTGAATTGGGAAGAATCATACATCCGTAACATTTAATGAAATTGCTTTTGAAAAAGAAAAGAAAAAAACAAACAAACAAAAACAAAAAACCCAACATATCTTTTTTGAGCATAATATCGATACAAGTATTGCTATATACGTTTACTGCAGGTTTAACGTACATGAAGGTATTAATGTCATATGCCTTACCCACTGATATAACTAATAGGACAAATACATTTCCTTAACACTTACTGACCAACTCTGTTTGAAAATAAATACAAATCACTCATGAAAACAGTCTGTTCATATTTACCTGTACGAGTATAATCTCATATTTTAACCATGGTAAAAAATTTATAAAACAAAGTGCCTTAATAAATGTCTGCATTTCAAGTTTGTCTCACTTTAACATAAAAACAGGAAGAATAAACAGTATATAATTATTCATAACAGTATATACCAAATAAATGTCTCCATTTCAGGATTGTTTGTCTCACTTTCACATAAAAATGGGAATAATAAACTGCATTTATTCATAACACTATATACCAACTTAATGGTACATTTCCAATATATTACGAATGAACATATAGGAAAATAAGAAATCCGTAGCATTTAATATAGAACCCTTTTAGAAAATCAAAACGAACGTTTTACACAAATAAATATGTGCACAATATCATTAAAGGTATGCAACCGGTATGTCCATATATATTTATCACAAAAAATATAGTCATATACTTTTACCTCAGATTAACATATAACAAACAGATTTCATTAACAGTTATTACTGTCCACTGATTTGTAAAAATAAAATAAATAAATAAATAAATAAATAAATAAGTGAATAAATACAAATAACGCATTAAAACCAATAATGTTCATGATGTATTTATGCTTCTATTATTACGACATCATAATGATACAAATCTGCAAAAACACATTGCCTTGACAAATATCTGTATTTAATATGTGTCTTCATCACTTGCACTTTCATCATCTGTCCATTGGTCATCACTTTCATCATGATCAATATCATCAGAGCAGGTATCAGTTTCTGCCACATTAGTAGTGTTCTGGATGAGGACCATTGGCACAGAGCTTCCCTCAAACCATTCCGGAATAAAAGCTTTCTCATCTTTCTTCCATCCAAATTGAGTTAGGTCTAATCCGTCACTGGGATTTTGCTTATCAGCTCGGTGCCAAAGAATGCTAAGATACTGAGCACGTTGAATTTTCTTTTTGAGAGTTGCGGTACAAGGTGGCAGGAGTGCACAATTGATACGCTTCACATTCGCTAGAGGATTTCTTTGGTTAACAGATCCAGTCATTTTATTGAACATGACATACCTGGCTTCAGTAAGGTCACTAAGGTGTGGATGGCCATATAGAGCACATACAAAGGAAGACAAAGTGTCTATGTCTGGATCCTGAGTGGATGAGAGTTCCTGGAAAGCTTTTACAAATTTTCCTGTTTCATCGTTTGCCATGACGTTAAATGGTCTTATTTTTCCTTTCCTGTAAAATGCTGCTGTGACATCTGAGCCAGTGAAGGCGTGGAATGCTGGTAATGCGGCTGATATTCCAGCTCTTTTTAATTCCAGAACATGAAACAGCTCGTTGATGTTGATATATCTGCGATTGTTTCCATATCCGCAGTCCAGCAGAATACTTCGTGTTTCTTGCTCTTCTTCACTCATCTTTCCCAGTAAACCTAACAGAATTACTACAATGTCAGTATCCGAAGCTCTAACAATTATATTCCCATGCACTTTGGATACATGAAGAGCAACCAAAGTATCTGCCTCCTCATGATGACCTTGGAGATTTTCTGGTTGGTCAGTGATCATATACTCTTGTTCACTATTAAAGGAATACTTCAAGCAATAACCACCATGTGACACTACTAGAACCTTACGTCCAATGATTGGACCATAGTGATCCTTACACCATTCCACGAGAAGGAATTTTGCTAGTTCATCTTTGAAATTTCCATTTGTCAAGAGCTGGGAGCCTCTTGTCGTGGAATTTGTTCTGGTCCAGTGATTGTAAATCTAGTAATATTATCTGCCCCTCTTAATTTCCTTTCATTTTCTTTAAGTGACGGGTTGATGTACTTATCAAAGAGAACATGAATTTGGTTTCCTGGAAAAGAGCAGATTTTTATCAAAAGTTCCCTTGCTATTGCTCCATAAGATCCAATTGTCTGCTGCAAGATTGTATGGAATAATAAGCCTCCGTCGATAATGGTTGCTGCCACATTATGGTGACTCGCAGTTGATAATGAGCTGTCTAGATGCTTTTCCAGTAATCGTAGTAGGGCTGACTTTTCGGTTTTTAGGGGGGATCCATCGCTGTGTGCCAGTGAAAGGGGAACTTCTGTCACTGGGAATGACAGAATGTGTCTCAGGTCCAAGGTAGTAGTCTGATGAGAAGCAACCTGGATTATACGTGCAAACACATCTCTTACTCCTTCTGCAGCTGACTTGAGTGTAGCAACCATCGATTTCCTTTTATTGTTATTCTCCATGGCGAAGTTTTTAACCCTTGTTCTTGGTATGGTCTTTAAAAATCTAGTCTTGTCAACACTGCACTCTTGCTGGAATGTCAATCGGCATTCACGACCTCTTGAAAGCGATCCAAGCAGATAAAGCTTAGTTTCTTGATCAGTAGCTTTTCCAGATGAAATATTCAGGAGGTCAGGTGAACTACAGGCAGGGTCTCCAAAGGGATTGCAAGTTTCCTTCAGTAATGCACTTATGACATCTATACTATCATTATCTTTCTTGACTCGCCACTGACGAAGCTGAACAGATGGCTGCACAACTTCTTCTATGCCCAATATAGTTCTTAATTCTGAAACAGCCAATCCTCTCTGAGTTGTTGTAATGCTCCATCTGCGAAATGTGCTTTCAGAGTTCCTAAAGGCAACAATACCTTAATAATGTATAATACTGTTCAATAGGCCCTATACTATACGTAGGCTATACAGTAATTATCAGGGCTTGTCCTTCCCTCTCCCCACCTGTTGGGGTGTGTCTGTCAGGGGGTAACCACCCACTAAAATGTCTGTCATTACCACCACAGTACTCTAGGATGTGCAGTGCTATTGTAGTGTAAATTTTACTTGGTATCTCCTAAGTTGAATCTAGATCCTGTCTCCCCCTCCCCACTCGTTGTGGGGCGTCTGTCAGGGGGTAACCACCCACTAAAATGTCTGTCATTACCACCACAGTACTCTAGGATGTGCAGTGCTATTGTAGTGTAAATTTTACTTGGTATCTCCTAAGTTGGATCTAGATCCAATTAACCCCCCTTTTCAGTGTGTCTGTCAGGGGGTACCCACCTTCCAATATGTCTGTCACTGGTCATTCTATAATCAGGAGAGTCCACAGATATATTATATATTAGTTTCATCTGGTATCTCATATACTGGATCTAGACCCAACATCTAACAACCAATTAGTGGTGCTTGTTAAGTAAGCCACCCATATATTTTCGGCAGACGGTCAGTTTCACAGTTTACAAGTCTAATCCTAAATACCAGTAGGGGTTACAGTTGGTATCTCGTTCGTTGCATCTCAATGGTCCGGGCTGCCGCTCTATTTCCATATTAATAAAAAAAAGCTTCTTACGAACATTTTATAGATCTTTAAACATGAATTTTTATTATTTACTTTTTTTCAAGAGCAGCGCCGAGCAGGCTTTGTTTGTTTGTTTGTTTGTTTGTTTGTTGTTTGTAGGTTGTTTTTCTGTGTTTGTTTTGTTTTTCGTTTGAGTTGCTTCCTGTACCATAAAAAATACAATAACCAAACCAACCTTTCTCCCTACACATCCTATTTGACCATGCAGTGGCGGCGCCAAGAGAAAACGCCAAAATAGTCAATCAATCAATCCTTACACATTTGTACACACAGTCATAAACAAAAACTATTCTGCTTCCTGTATCATTAACAAAAATCCTTCTTATGAACGTTCGATAAATCAGCACACACACACACAAACACACACACACACACACACACACACACACACACACACACACACACACACACACATACAAATTCATACAATCATACAGAAGCTCATCCGCTCTCTCTATCAACAACACAAACAACAAAAACATTAACTATCCTACGAATATTAAATACAGAACAATAACAAAACCAACCCTTCTCCTCAGACTCGGCCTCGAATTCCACGCCCAACTCCTCGCCTCTGGATCATTGCCGCAGCGCCCATCTCCGTCACCTTCCACGCCCTTCCGCCGCCATGGCCTCCTGGTGGGTGCTGCTGCTGCTCCTCTGCCTCCTCGCCCTCGTCAGCCACGCCAGCGTCCCCCTCGGTAAGTAGAGACAGCCGCCCTTCTTCTTCTTCTTCGTCTTCTTCTTCTTCCTCTTCGCCTTTAGCTTCGATTTTTTTTCTGCGCCTTAGGATGTGTGTGTGTGTGTGTGTGTGTGTGTATCGTGCCCTCCTCCTCCTCCTCCCCCCTCCCCCCCTACATTTTGCTTCCTCCTCCCTTGGTAATCAGAACAGCGCCAGGAAGTGAGAGAGAGAGAGAGAGAGAGAGAGAGAGAGAGAGAGAGAGAGAGAGAGAGATTGAAGGTGACTAGGAAAAGTGAGTGAGGAGGAGGAGGAGGAAGAGGAGGAAGTAGATTAGAAGGAGGTAGGAGTGTGTCTTTTTCTCTCTTCTTTTCTCTCTCTCTCTCTCTCTCCTTTCCCCAGGAAGTAAGAGGGAATTAGGAAGAAAGAAAGAGAGAGAGAGAGAGAGAGAGAGAGAGAGAGAGAGAGAGAGAGAGAGAGAGAGA
The DNA here is from genome assembly GCF_024679095.1 of Eriocheir sinensis. Taxonomy (NCBI): domain Eukaryota; kingdom Metazoa; phylum Arthropoda; class Malacostraca; order Decapoda; family Varunidae; genus Eriocheir; species Eriocheir sinensis. The sequence continues at coordinate 4,076,409 of NC_066527.1, read as the reverse complement.
GAGAGAGAGAGAGAGAGAGAGAGAGAAAGGAGGAAAGGGAGATGGAGGTCGGAGGAATGGAAAGAGAGGAGATTTAAAGGAAGAGGAGGGTGAAAGAAAGGATGGAGGGAAACGGAAAAAGAAAGAAATCGTGACAAATACAAAGAGAAGATAAAAAAGGGAGGAGTGAGGAAGGAAGGGATACAAAGAAGAAAATAGGGAAGTAGGAGGGTGAGAGAAAGAACAGAGGGAAGGAAAGGAGGAAAGAGTAAGAAAGAAAAGAACAGAAAGAAGAAAAAGGAGAGGAGAGTGAATGAAAGGAAAGAGAGAGAGAGAGAGAGAGAGAGAGAGAGAGAGAGAGAGAGAGAGAGAGAGAGAGAGAGAGAGAGAGAGAGAGAGAGAGAGAGAGAGAGAGAGAGAGAGAGAGAGAGAGAGAGAGAGAGAGAGAGAAGAAAACAAGAGAGATGAGGTAAGTGTCGGTGCAAGGGAGGAAGGGGGAAAAGAATGGAGGGAAAGAGATGAAGGGGAAGAAATAAGGGAGTTTAAATATCAGGGAGGGAGCACATTCAAGGTAGTGAGGAAGGAAGGGAGAGAAGCAAAGGAAGAGGTACACGTTAAGGCGTCATTCTCCCTTCGTGTCGGTGCGCGTGAGGGAGGAAGGGAGAAAGGAAATAAAGGGTGGATAGATGTCACGGAGGGAGGTAGGGAGGGAAAGTAAGGAGGAGTTACAGGGTGGAGGCGTGATGGACGAAAAGGGTGTCCTATCTGGAAACTTCATATCTCCTCAAATCAGCTTCTTCGAGGTTGGGCGTTCTGTATCGTCTCTGCCAGTTCTCCCCCACATAGATGCTATCCATATACAGGGGCCTTGTCCGCCCTCGTATGGAGTATGGATCTCATTGTGGGGGGGCTCCACACACACAGCCTTGGTTGGACAGAGTGGAGTGTAAGGGTCTTCGTCTCATTAACTCCCCTCCTCTTACTTGAAGTCTTTTATCTCTTATATTCTGCTGCAGTGTTGCCTCTTTCTATCTTCTATCGATATCTGCATGCTGACTGCTCTTCTGAACTTGCTAACTACACGTATCCCCCCCTCCCGCGGCCCCGCTGCACGCGACTTTCTACTCTAGCTCATCCCTTATGCAAGACTTAACCAGCATCTTCATTCATTCATCCCCTTCACTGGTAAACTGAAACAATCTCCCTTCGTTTGTATTTCCTCCTGCCAACGACGTGACCTCTTTCAAGACGAGAGTATCAGGGCACCTCTCCACCCGAAATTGACCTCTCTTTTGGCCACTCTCCCCTACTTTCTTATATAGGAGCTTGATAGGCTTTTTTATCATGTGTTTTCCCATAAGCTGCTTCATTCACTCTAAAAAAAAAGAATAAAGGAAAGAAGGTGGAGGAAAGGACAGAGTGAGAAGGAGAAAAAAAGGGAGAAAAATGGTGAAGGAAATGCGTTAGTCTCCCTTCGTGTCTATGCCGTGTCAGTGCGTGTGAGGGAGAATAAAAGATTAAGGGAGGAGGGCGTGGTGTGACATCTCCCTGCGTCAGAACTCGCTTCTAACCTCCCTCGACGCCTCACGCTGTGCATACTTGAGTTCCCCCTCGAAGGTCCCGCCGATAGTGAACTGAATAGAGAAGTTAGTAAGTGGGACCCGAGGAGTAATAATGAGGATGTAGGTGTGTGTGTGTGTGTGGGTGTGAGTGTGGGTGTGGGTGTGCGTGTGGGTGGGGTGACGTCTCCTGGGACTCATCATTTTTCTCTCCCTCTTTTTTCATCATTTTTCTCTCTCCCTCTTTTTTCCCTTCCTTCCTTCTCTCCTCTTCTCTCCCTCCTTTCCTTTCTTCCTACATCCAACCATCCTTCCTTCCATCCTCTCCTCACTTAGTCAAGCCTTCCTTCCTTCCTTCCTTCCTTCCTTCCTTCCTTCCTTCTCTTTTCTCCCTCTCTTCTTTCTCCTTCCAACCATCCTTTCTTCCATCCTATCTTTCGTTCCCTTACTCCTTCCTCTCCTCACTTAGTCAATCCTTCCTTCCTACCTTCCTTCCTTCCTTCTCTTTTCTCTCTCTCCTCTTTCTATTTCCAACCATCCTTCCTTCCATCCTATCATTCGTTCCCTTACTCCTTCCTCTCCTCACTTAGTCAATCCTTCCTTCCTTCGTTTCTTCCTTCCTTCCTTTTTATCATTGTCTTCATCCTCCTTCGCTCCTCTTTTTCTTTCATCGTCTTTTCTTCCCACTCTCGTTTGTTATTCCTTCCTTCTCTCTCGCCTTTCATATATTACCTCTATGTATATTTCCCTCTGTGTTAGTGTGTGTGCAGGAGGGGGGGGGGGTGAAGGCTTGAAGGAGATAGCAGGAGGACGTACACTCATGAATACAGTACTAAGAAAGGTTGTAATAATAGCTAGAGTTAACATTTGTCAGCCTTTAATCACTATCTATATCTCTCAATCTATCTGTCTATCTGTGTTGATCTCTCTCTCCCTCTCTC
>NC_066527.1:4046430-4063930 GCF_024679095.1 Eriocheir sinensis | reverse complement strand
TAAGGTGATATTATACCGTTGCTTTGTCGATGTTACCATCCATCCCTTCTATCTTTTTTGCTAACCTTCATCTCAGTTTGGGTCAGAATTCACAGTAACCCAAAATAGTTTAGTCACCCTTCAAACTCCCCTCTGACAACGTTTTGAAATGGACCTCTAGGGTGATGGCGGTCATGTTTTGCCGTTGTTACTTTCCACCTGTTCTTTATTTTAACCTTCCCCTCACTTGTCGCCAGATTACACCAAATCATCAAAAGGTTTTCCATCCTTCCTTCCTTCCTTCCTTCCTTCGTCTGTATTTCCTACTGCCGACGACTTCACCTCCTTCAAGACAGGGGGGGTATCAAGGCACCTCTCCTCCGGAAATTGACCTCTCTTCTATCAACTCATCTGTACTTTTTTTTTTAGGAGTAGTGAATAGCGGGGTTTTTGTCTTCATTTTTCCCCTTGAATTGCTTCCTTTGCTTTAAAAAAATAATCCTACTTTATTTTCACCAACTTTCGCCTCCGCTATCGCCAAAATGCTCCAAATTATCAAAAAAGTTTATCCTCGTTTGTTTTTTCTCAACAATTATCGCCTCACCTGCCGCCAGAAAGCACCGAATATTAAAAGAGTTTACCCACATACTATGTCTCCCTAACCTTCTTCAGCTGTCTCCAGAATGCACCGAATGTCAGAGTTTACCCTCTACTACAGTCTTGCTAACCTTCTTCACACAGAATGTTAGAAGAGTTGACCTTTCTACACTATCTTCACCAAACTTTCTACCTTCGCACTTTTTCCTACCAACCTTTTTCACCTACCGCCAGAATGAACCGAATACTAAAAGAGGTACCTCATTGCTTTATTCTCCTCAAACTTCGCCTCACCTGCCTCTAAAGTACACCGAATCCTCAAATAGCTCCACTTCTTCCTGTATTCCCATTAACCCGGTAGCAGCGACGGGCCAAATTTGTGGCTTTACCGTGTACCAGCGACGGGCCAAATTTTTAACATGATATAAACCCAAAAAAATAAATCATGCATAAACTAATCACAAATGCGTTGATATGTATTATGAAATGGTTTGCGTAAGTAATGATTTTTTTCTCATTTTGCTCACCTTTAAGATATATGATCCCCGCAGATACCGGGTTAACCTTTGCCTCAGCCGTCGCCAGAAAGCACCGGTTCTCTAAAAAGTCTCGCCTTCCTCCACCTTGCGTCTCTCTCTTCGCTGTCTGACCTTTCTGTAGAGATAACGAAGTGGGTGTACCGGTCACATCTTCACTGACCTTTAAGAAATACCACCTCGCAACAGTACAGTGAATTATCTTTTTGGCTGTTCATAGGTCAAGTTCTTTCTGTCTGTGTTTTTTTTGTTGTTGTTGTTGTTGTTTTTGTTTATCCTCTTTTTTTTTCTTTTTCTCTGTCTAAATTTTGCCACTTGATATTTTTTTCTTTTTTTTAGGGGGGGGGGCGGCTTTTAAATTCCCTTCCTTTTAATCTATGTTTTTTTGTTCTTTACTCTCTCACTCCCATCTGCATTCTTCTTTTTTTCTCTGCATCTCTCGTGTTCCTGTTTTCTTTCACTTTTTTCTTTCTCTCTCCGGCTTTTCTTACATTTCCCTATTACTAGTCTGCATTTCTTCGTTGTTGTTGTTGTTTTCTCTTTCATTTTTTGTCTTATTTTTTTTTTTGCATGTTTTTTTATTGTCTCTTGTTTTACGGTTTTCCTTCATTGTTTTTCTTCCTTTCTTTACCTATTTTTGTCTTTCTTTGCCTCACTTTTTTTTAGTCTGTGTCTTTGTTTTTACGTCTCTCATTCCCCTTCTACTTCCTTCTGTTTTTCTCTGCATCTCTTGTTTTCCTGTTTTCTTTCATTGTTTTTCTTCCTTTCTTCGACTTTCCTTTCATTCCCTTCCTTTTTGTCTTCGTTTCTTGGTTTTTGTTTTCGCTCATTCACTTCTACTTCCTCTTTTTTTCTCTCCATCTCTTGTTTTCTTCTTCTCTTTCATTGTTTTTCTTCCTTTCTTCGCCTTTCCTTTCATTCCCTTCCTTTTTGTCTTCGTTTCTTGGTTTTTGTTTTCTCTCATTCCCTTCTACTTCCTTCTTTTTTCTCTGCATCTCTTGTTTTCCTCTTCTCTTTCCTTTCATTTCCTTCCTCTTAGTCTTCGTTTCTTGGTTTTTGTTTTCTCTCATTCCCTTCTACTTCCTCTTTTTCTCTCTGCATCTCTTGTTTTCCTATTCTTTTCTCCTTTCTTCCAATCCTTTCTTGCTCCCTTGTCTCCTTTATGTGCTACGTAAAGAGAATTCACAATGTTTATGTTCCTCCTATTTCTTTTTGTCTTCTGTGTCAAGTATATGTTAATTAAGAGTGCGTGTGTAAGCGTGAACGGTCCTCAAGCTGTTTACCATCTCACGCTACCTACCTGTGTCTGTTAAGTGAGAGGTGTGAGTGTGTGTGTGTGTGTGTGTGTGTGTGTGTAAAAGCGTGAACGGTCCTCAAGCTGTTAACCATCTCACGCTACCTACCTGTGTCTGTTGAGTGAGAGGCGTGTGTGTGTGTGTGTGTGTGTGTGTGTGTGTGTGTGTGTGTGTGTGTGTGTGTACCGTGTGTGTTTACCCTGATGTATGTTAAACACCTCGGGGCACCTAAGGAGAGAGGAAGTGTAAGGTAACTGTGATGAGTGAAGTGTGTGCCTGGGGAGACCTGGGGAAAGAGAAGTGTAGATATAAGTTTAAGTGTTGAAATGAGGACCTGGGGAAGAAGTGAAGACTTTTTTCGTCATTGTTCGAAATTGTTAGCAAAGGAAGACGTGTAATTTATTTGTGTGTTAAAAATGAGTACCTGAGGAAACTTGGGGAAGGCGAACTGTATGAAAAAGTGTATGATTATGAATAGCAGTGTAGAAACGGGTGTAGAAATTCAACCTTAGAGTGAATTTGACCAGTAAACGATAGAGAGAGAGAGAGAGAGAGAGAGAGAGAGAGAGAGAGAGAGAGAGAGAGAGAGAGAGAGAGAGAGAGAGAGAGAGAGAGAGAGAGAGAGAGAGAGAGAGATTCAGAAATGTAGAAATATGTACAGACAGCAATGAAGAAGTGTATAAACAGGTGTAGAAGTCTATATAAAAGTAAATTTGACCAGTAAACGATAAAAAGATAACTAGATAAATGTAGAAATAAATAAAGACAAGTATATTAGTGTAGAAACAGGCGTAGAAGTTTACTAAATATTTCGTCACCAAAGTTCACATATTTGACAAGGCTTTCGTAGGAGTTTTGGGCATTTCCATAAGTAGTTTTATGACCCTGGTGGTAGTTTGATCCTTCTTCTGTACCATTAACCTTAAGAAACACTGAAATTAACAAGTAAACGATAGAGAGGGATGAAGAAATGTAGAAATAACTAAAGACGGAAGTGTAGAAGAGGAGAAACAGATGCAGAGAAAGAAGGAGGAAGCAAAATGGAATGAGAGGAAACTAAGATATGTATTATAAGACATTTTCGCTTCTCACCTCAACTATTTCTAAAGGTCAAAGAGGGGATCAATCGGGTTATAATGAGTGTTTCTTTAGGTTCATGGTACAGAGGAAGGGTCAAACTACCACCAGGGTCATGAAACTACTTCTGGAAATGCCCAAAACTCCAACGAAAGCCTTGTCAAGTACGTGAACTTTGGCGACGAAATGTTAAGTGATACGGCCCTAAAAACAAGAAACGCAGACTAAGAGAAAGGAAATGTAAGAAGGGGAAGAGAAAGGAAGAAACCAGTGAAAGAGAAGAGGAAAAGAAGAGGTGCAGAGAGAAGATGATGTAGAAGTTTAAATAAAAGTTAGTGTTGCCAGAAAACGGTATGAAGGAAAGTAGAAAAGTGTAGATATAAGTGTAAAAGTGGAAACAGTAATGCAGAAAGAGAGATAGAAGTGAAGAAATGTAGATAAAAGTTAATAAAAAAAAGAAATATAGACAAGTGTAGGAACATATGTAAACCTCTAGATAAAGGGGGATTTGACATTTAAAGGGTAAAGAGCAATAGAGAGAAGTGTAGAAATATGTGTGAACGTGTAGACGGAAGTGCAGAGGTGTAGATAGAAGGGAAAAGGTTTAGATAAAAGTTAATTAAAAAAGAAATATAGGAAGTGTAGCACACTGTAGCAGTGTGTGTAGAAGTGGAGACGGGAGTGAAGAAATGTCGATAGATAGGATTTTGATCAGCAAGAAGAGAAAGAAAAACCTTTGAAGTGTAACAAGGAATTGCTTTGATGTGACAGTCAGACCTTTTGATCCGCTTGAAGTCTTTGCCGACAGACAGACAGACAGACGCAAAGAACGAACAGATCATAACAAGTGGCGTGTGTGTGTGTGTGTGTGTGTGTGTGTGTGTGTGTGTGTGTGTGTGTGTGTGTGTGTGTGTTCGTCTCTGTAATAGTAAAACAAAGTCATAGCTCACCATTTAGTACACACACACACACACACACACACACACACACACACACACCGGAAGCATTACATGACACAATGAGTTACAGTTTATATTATTTATACAAAACTATTACGAGTATCATCACTCCGAGAATTATTTGCTTCGCGTACTGCAAATTATTAACGAGAGAGAGAGAGAGAGAGAGAGAGAGAGAGAGAGAGAGAGAGAGAGAGAGAGAGAGAGAGAGAGAGAGAGAGAGAGAGAGAGAATCAGAATCAGAATCTTTATTTTCATTTATACAATGGTCATTCTTTACTGGCTTAAAACTATTGAACACGGCATATGGAGTACGATAAAATTTACAGATAATCCTTAAAATATAACTAGAATATAATTGCTGCTTAAAATAAAGTGTGGACTACTATCTCGGACATCATGCAGAACATTATATGATAAAATGTAATAAGAGTATTCAGTATGATTAGTTTCCTGAGCTATCTTGCGAGAGGCGTGTCTTCAGATTGACCTTAAAGGTATGCAGACTGTGACAATTCTTTACTTCTATGGGGAGGTTATTCCATAGTTTTGGCCCTCTGACTGCGATAGACCCAATGTCAGTGTGTGTTTTTGGTACATAGAGGAGATTTTGTTGTCTTGTGTTTGTGTCAACTATTTGTCCTACTTCAGGAAAATGCTTCTTCAGTGCTTTGAATACTATGATGCACTGTTCAAAAATGCACTTCTGATTAATATTTGGCCATTGTAGTTCCTTTAAGAGTGGGCTAACATGGTCAAACTTGGCTCCTCCAGTAACCACTTTTGCAGCAAAATTCTTTAGCTTCTGAACCCTATTCCGCTGTGTGATATTTGTGGTGCCCCAAACAGTTATCCCATAGTTAAGGTGACTTAAAGCAAGTGTCTGAACCACTATTAGCCTGGCTTCTCTGCTGAGCAAGTCTTGAAAACGATTGATGTACATAAGCATGCCAGACACTTTTTGTAATAATTTATGTCACGTGCATATCAAACAACATGTTACTGTCGAAATGTAGACCCAAGTTTTTGACATTTTGGCAAGGTTTTACTAAGGCACCCCCTACTTTGCTGTAAAAATAAATAATGGTAATGATATCAATAGTTGCGCCTCGTGGTAAAATTAGATTCAGCCAAAAATCTCAAAATCACCGAATCATGACTTTGGCCGTTTGTTTACAAGGGTGACGATTTCCTGCACCCAACGCAGCGGTGTGGGGACAGATATAGAGAAAAAAAGAGAGAAGTGTGATAGTAAAAAAGTTAAAAAAAGATTAAATAAAAAAAAGAGAAAATTGTGAGAGTAAAAGTAAAAAAAGTTTTTAAAAATGAAACAGACAAAAAGAGAAGTTTGAGAGTAAAAAGAATAAGAAAGGACTTAAAAAGAACAAATGGATAAAAAAGAAAATTGAGTAAAAAGTTAAAAAAAAAAAGTTTAAAAGGATGAAATGGGAAAAAATAGTTGATGAAATAGGAAAAAAAAGAAGTTTGAGAGTAAAAAGAAGTTTGAAAATGGAGTTGAAAAGATGAAATGAAAAAAGAAAGAAAATGTGAGTAAACAAAGTTAAGAAAAGACGCCTCAACTATCTCGTGAATCCTGCTTCGAATCAATGACCGACACACGAACCCTTACGTAATTATGAAGCGCTCGAAACTTAGGTAACGAAACGAAACTTCTGATGGTGCTTCGATTCTTCTGCACCGCCACGCTTAAAAGTATTTGTCTTTATTGCGTGGTTTGTCTGTGGGTTGTTTTGTTTTGAAATGGGAAATAACAAAATAATATCATGTGTTTATTACGACTATTCGATTCCCTTTCTTATATTTATTATGTTTTCCTTCTTACCCTTATTCTTTTACATTGTTTAGTATTTTGCTATGGCAGAATAGGAAAGAAATGTCACTTATGTACTACAGGGTTAAAAAAAAAAACATATCTAAACCATGATTTAAAAAAGAGGTTTAGTTTATAGAAAGTTACAGTTAAACAAATTCGATGACAGTATAAGGAAAAGGTGGCGTAAAAGAAAGAGATAAATATTCATGGATCAGAATAAGTAAACGACGAAGTGAAGTATAAAAAAATCATGTATGTCAAGGTAAGAAGGAATACCATCAGATAATAGAAAAAAAAAGCCATATGATGTACCCCGGAATATGAGAATGAGGTGAAGTATAAAAAGCCGTGAATATCGAGGTAAAAAGGAATGTCATTGGATAAGTAGAAAAAAAAGGTCATATGACGTACTTCAGAATATGAGAACGTGGCGAAGTATAAAGAGCCGTGAATATCGAGGTAAAAAGGAATGTCATTGGATAAGTAGAAAAAAAAGGTCATATGATGTACTCCAGAATATAAGAATGAGGTGAAGTATAAGAAGCCGTGAATGTCGAGGTAAAAAGGAATGTCATTGGATAAGTAGAAAAAAAAGGTCATATGATGTACCCCGGAATATGAGAACGTGGCCGAAGTATAAAAAGCCGTGAATATCGAGGTAAAAAGGAATGTCATTGGATAAGTAGAAAAAAAAGGCCATATGATGTACTCCAGAATATAAGAATGAGGTGAAGTATAAGAAGCCGTGAATATCGAGGTAAAAAGGAATGTCATTGGATAAGTAGAAAAAAAAAGGTCATATGATGTACTCCAGAATATAAGAATGAGGTGAAGTATAAGAAGCCGTGAATATCGAGGTAAAAAGGAATGTCATTGGGTAAGTAGAAAAAAAAGACCATGTACTCCAGAATATGAGAGTGAGGAAGTAGAGGAAGAACAAACATGAATATCGAGTTAAAAAGGAATGTCCTCAGATAAGAGAAAAAAATGCGAAATAATGAAGTAAAAAGTCACATCCGTACTCTAAAATATATATATATAAAAAAGTAGCGCTGTATAGAAAGAAAAAAATGAGCATCGAGATAAGAAGGATTGCCACCACAGAATAGAAAAAAAACATCACATTCGTACTCTATAATATAACAACAAAAGTAGCGCTGTATAGAAAGAAAAAAATGAGCATCGGGGTAAGAAGGATTGCCACCACAGAATAGAAAAAAACATCACCTCCGTACTCTAAAATATAGCAAAATAAAAAAAAACGTGGCGCATTATAAGATGAACAAGAAGGCAGGAATACCGAGCTAAAAAAGAATTGTAATATTTGAGCAGAATACAAAAGATCCATACGAACTCCATGGTTTGAAAAGGTTAGTCATAAAAGGTACTCAAGAATATTAAAAAAGCGGTGGAAAATAAAATAAAAAGGTGACAGAAATATTAAGTTGAAAAGCAAATGTTATGAGCAGTAAGTAGCGAGCTTTTTTTTTTTTTTTTCATTATTTTTTTACGCCCTTGGAAAAAAAAAAAAAAGCTGTATTACTAATCATTTCGTCACCCAAGTTCACCTATTTGACAAGGCTTTCGTAGGAGTTGTAGGCATTTCCAGTAGTAGTTATTTGTCCCTGGTGGTAGTCTGACCCTTCTTCTGTATCGCGAACCTGAAGAAACACTCATTAGAACTCGAATTTCCAGGAGTAGTTGTATGACCCTGGTGGTAGTCTGACCCTTCTTCTGTATCGCGAACCTGAAGAAACTCATTAGAACCCGAATTTCCAGGAGTAGTTGTATGACCCTGGTGGTAGTCTGACCCTTCTGCTGTATCGCGAACCTGAAGAAACACTCATTAGAACCCGAATTTCCAGTAGTAGTTGTATGACCCTGGTGGTAGTCTGGCCCTTCTTCTGTATCGCGAACCTGAAGAAACACTCATTAGAACCCGAATTTCCAGGAGTAGTTGTATGACCCTGGTGGTAGTCTGACTCTTCTTCTGTATCGCGAACCTGAAGAAACACTCATTAGAAGCCGAATTTCCACGAGTAGTTGTAAGACCCTGGTGGTAGTCTGACCCTTCTTCTGTATCGCGAACCTGAAGAAACACTCATTAGAACCCGAATTTCCAGGAGTAGTTCTATGACCCTGGTGGTAGTCTGGCCCTTCTGCTGTACCATGAACCTAAAAAACACCCACTAGAACCCAACTGACCCTCTCTTTGACCTTTAGAAATAGCTGATGTGAGAAGCGAGTGTGTCTTTTTACACCGACCATAATATAAGAAAAACCACATTCGTACCCTAAAGTTTAAAAAAAGACATGATACACCCCAGAATTGAATCAAAGCGGCGAAGAAAAAACAGACAAGAGTATCGAGTTAAAGAGTAAATGTTATGATAGAACAGGATGAAAAATAAGCCACAATCGTACTCCAGGGTTGTCAAACACGATATTTTGACAAACCAGAGCATGAAGAACAGCGAAGTATAAAGAAAACACACAAATATCGGTTCAGAAAAGAATCGTTATGATGAAATATGATATGAAAAGTTACACTCGTGCTCCAGGGCTCAGTACGGTCATATGTATGTACACGAGGAAGGAAAATAAGGGATAGTATAAATAAAACATGAATATCAAGTTTAAATGAATTATGATGTGATAGGATAAAAAGAAGTTACATGTGCAGGCGTGGGTTGAAGAAAAGTGATGGACGGAAATAACCCGGAGTGAAAAAAAGTGGAAAAATATAAATGAAACATGACTTTGAAGGTATAAATAGAAATGTTATGATAGAGTAGAATAAGGGGAAAAAATTATATATTTATACTCTAGGATTAAAAAAAAAGGGGCCAGTTCTGCTAATTAAAACTGGTCTACATATAGACACTAAAAGATAGGAAAAAATAAACGAAGGGACGAAGTACAAAGACAAATATTAATACCAAGATAAAAAAAAAGTTATGATAGAAATGAAAAAAAGACAATAGAAAAAAAAGTGTGTGAGAAAAAAAAAGAGAAAAATGTCAAGGTAAAAAGAAATTAAAAAAGATGAAAGAGGATTAAAAAGGAAGTTACATTTGCACTACAGGATTGAAAAAGAAAAATATCAAATAGAGTAGAAAGAAGGAAACCATAGAGATAGAATGGGGAAAAAGAAGTGTGAAAATGAGTAGAAAGAAACATTTAATCATACAAGTACACCGAAATAAAATAAAAATTACATAACATGAATACCAAAAACAAAAGGTAGTGCCATGAGATAATTGAAAAAAAGAAAAAGAAATAAAAAAAAGAGTTGAAAGAAAAATTATGAATACAGCTAAAAAAAAAAATAAGACCCTTAAAAAGAAGTTTTAAAAAAATGAGAAATTGACAATAGGGAAAAAAGTGTGGGAGAAAAAAGAAGTTGGGAAAATTAAAAAGAAAAGTATGAGTGAAAAGAAGTAAAAAAAAAGATGAAACAGAAAAACGAGAAAAGTGTGAGTAAAAAGTAGTGAAAATAAAAGTTAAAAAAGATAAAATATAAAAAAAGAAAAGTGTGAAAGTAAAAAAAATATTAAGAAAATAAAAGAAAAAAAGACAAAAATATGAGAGTAAAAAGAAGTTAAAAAAGATGAAATAAAATAACGAGAAAAGTGTGAAAGTAAAAAGTAGTAAAAATATAAGTTAAAAAAGACAAAATAGAAAAAAAAAGAAAAATGTGAAAGTAAAAAATGTTAAAATAGAAGTGAAAAAAGATTGAAAAAAGAAAAATGTGAGAGTAAAGAATAGTGAAAATAAAAGTAAAAAAAGACAAAATAGAAAAAAAAGAGTGAAAGTTAAAAAAGAAATTAAAATAGAAGTGAAAAAAAAACAAAAGAAAAAATAGTGAAAAGAAGTTAAAAAAAGAAGTTAGGAAAGATAAAACAGGAAAAAAAACAAAAAAAACGTCGGAGTGGAAGGAAGCCGCTCCGTGATAAAAGAGTCAGGGTATCACGGGCCGCTGAAGCCGCCGCGCCATTTTACTGCTGGCGCGCGAGGCTCCGTCAAAGGGCTTCTGTCGCGGGGTTCAAATTACAGGGATTATTACTGTATCACTGGTATTATACATGTTACTTTAATGTTGCTCTTTTACTTTTATTTTTTATCATCATTTTTATTAGTAGTAGTAGTAGTAGTGATAGTAGTAGTAGTAGTAGTAGTAGTAGTAGTAGTAGTAGTAGTAGTATATTACTAATGTTATTATTATTACTATTACTATTATTACTACTATTTCTATTACTATCACTACTACTACTACTACGACTGTCACTACCATATACTACTTTTACTATTTTTATTAGATTATATTATTATCACGCTGACCACTCGACCTCCGCCTCCCCACCGGCATAACTATCACTCATTACCGTCCACCAGTTCGACCCACATACGTATGACAGCGTAATTAAAAAAAAAAAATGGATGCGTATAACATTTACTCTCGCTATGCGTTGTGATGCCGAGTTATCCATCCAGCTATACGGTCACTTTACGAGCCTATTATTATTTTTGACTCATTTGCGAGTGAGTGAACTGAGCGTGAGTCACCCCCTACACTTTTTATTTTTTGCTCTGACCATTAACCGGCCTAATCCAGCACCTCCCCTAACCCGTCCCCGCCGCCCACCGCCACACGCCATAGACAAGAGCATTAGTAATAATCCGCCGATCCCGTCCACCTGCTGTAATTAACGTTTGATGCCGTGAACTGAGCCGCGTCGACACTGAGCCAAAGCCAGCGCCGGGCACATGGACGAACCGGTCACTGGTGGTGGTGGTGGTGGTTGTGGTGGTGGTGGTTTAAACATGAAATACATCGAGGCATCCATAACTGACGTACACGTGCGAAGAAAACAGACGCCTTCCACATACTACGACGAACCAATAGTAACAGACAGGAAGCCTCGTGCTTTATAAAGTTACTACAAAGAGAGAGAGAGAGAGAGAGAGAGAGAGAGAGAGAGAGAGAGAGAGAGAGAGAGAGAGAGAGAGAATCAAGACACTTCTCAAAACATAACTTTATAATATTATTCTTCATTAGCAACACGAAGAAAAGAACAGCAAGGGGTGTGTGTGTGTGTGTGTGTGTGTGTTGTTTTACCCTAGTGACTTGCCTCCTACGCCGTATAAACAAAACAAGACAAAAAACTAGTCCATTACTGAATTAACATAGAAAATGGAGCATCGTGAATAAGTGAATGAACAGGACATCCTTTTTTATGCACCAGAGAGCTACCGGCGATACACAGTCCATTAGTCAATAAAAACACAGAGACAGATGGATGTATTTAATGGAAGAGCAGACGGAGATAACGAATAAACAGTGGCATAAGAGAGAGAGCTTCGATACATAACTCGCTGACACATTGATGGAAGTCGAGGGTTTAAGAATACAAAAAGAAAACAAGGAAAAAGAAAATGTTGCAATATATAAAGAGAAATAATAAAAAAAGAGAAGAAAGAAAATGGAGAGAATTATATAAGTTTAAAAATCGACTTCACTGCTACTACCACCATTACCACCACCACCACCACCACCACTAACGAAATACAAAAGACAAGAGTACTGAATAAGTGAGCGAGCAAGTTGTATGCATTAGTAAAAGGGGAAGGTAGGCGGCTGGGTCCTGCATAAGTATAGCTTTAAGAGGGCACTGTCGCACTGGCATACATAGCTTAGCGTGTAGGAGGTAAGACATGACAGGTGTGTGTGTGTGAGTGTGAGTGAGGGGGAAGGGAGGAAGGGAGGAGAGGGAAGTGGGGTGTCAGGGTGAAGAAGTGAAGTGGTGGAAGTGAAGTTAAGTGTAAGGATGAAGTGAAGAAGTGGGGAGTGAAGTAAAGTGAAGAAATGGGAGTGAAGTTAAGAAGTGTAGGGAAGAAGTGGGGGGTGAAGTGGAGAAGTGCAGGGATGAAGTGAGGTGTGTGTGTGTGTGTGTGTGTGTGTGTGTGTGTGTGTGTGTGTGTGTGTGTGTGTGTGTGTGTGTGTGTGTGTGTATTAGAGACAGGAAACGAGGGAGTGGAGTTGAAAAATGAAGGAGTGAATGAAGGCGAGTATGAGTGAGTGGGAGTAAAACGGTCTAAAAAGAAAAGAATGATGAAATGAGAGAGGGGGAGAGAAGGTAGCAATGATGGAATTCATAAAGGAAGGTGAATAGAAAATTAAAACCAAAAAACTGATGGAGATTTTGAAGGAAGATGAATACAAAAAAAATCAAGCGAATGGAAAGTTTATGATAGAAGGAAAATAAGAAACTGGAAGGAAACGAGAAGAAAGAAAGTGATGAAGATTACGGAAGAAAGTGAAAACAAAACAAAAAAGAAGAAACTGGAAGGAAACGAGAAGAAAGAAAAGAAATTGATGGAGATTACGATGGAAGATGAATACAAAAAAAAATCAGGCCAATGGAAAGTTTATGATAGAAGGAAAAGAAGAAACTGGAAGGAAACGAGAAGAAAGAAAGTGATGATTACGGAAGAAGGTGAAAAAAAAGTGATGAAGATTTTAAAGCAAAGGAAAAAAAAGCGTAAATAAAACAGAAAAGAAAGATAGTGCAGGAGTTCATAAAGAGAAGAAAAAAATAAATAAAACAGAAGGGAAAAAAAGGGCAAGAGTTTATGATTGAAAATGAGATCATACAAAAAGGAAAATGGGAAAGAAAGAAGAAAGAAGAAAACGTAGAAGGAACCACCACAACAGCAGCACAAGAAAGAAAATAAAAAAAAAGAAAGAGGAAAATAGAGAAAATAAAAATGAAAACAAGAAATGAGAAAGAAAAAATGAAAAATGGAAAAAAAGGACAAAAAAACGTAAGAAGTTCAACAGCCACAGAAAAAAGAAAGGAGAAGAAAAGAGAAGAAAAGAAAAAAGTAAAAAACGGAGAATGAAAAAGAAGAGGAAGAACAGCAACAACAACGACCACAAAAACAACAACAACAACAACAACAACAACAACAACAACAACAACAACAACAACAACAACAACAGGAGAAGAGGAGGACGAAAAAAATAACGAGGGAGAGAAAGTGGGAAGTAATTCGATCATCTTCTCGTGATGGGCGCCAATCCTTCCTCTCCCGCCCCGCTAATGCGTTGATTGCCGTTGATTTTTCCTTCTTTTTCCCGTCCGAAGTGAGGGAGAAGGAGGAGGAAGGAAGGGTGAGGAGGAGGAGGAGGAAGGAAGGGGAAGGAAAAGGAGGAGGAGGAGGGAAGGGGAAGGAGAAGGAGGAGGAGGAGGAGGAGGAGGAGGAGGAGGAGGAGGAGGAGGAAGGAGGAGGCGAAGGCGAGGAGCGTCTGTTAATTCGCATCTGAAATCGCATTAGCTTTTCTTTTCTTTTCTTTTCTATTTTCCATTTTCCATTTTTACTGATTGGTGTAATAATAAAGTTTTCTCCTTAATGCTTTTTTTATTGATATTAATTTATATTATTTATCTATTATCTTTATTATCGCATTTGCTTTTGTATGGTTAATTTTTTTTCTTGTTGCTATAGATTGCGATAAAAAGTTTTCTTGATGTTTAATAGTAGTAGTAGTAGCAGTAGTAGTAGTAGTGGTAGTAGTAAAATAGTAGTAGTGGTAGAAGTAGTAGTAGTAGTAGTAGCAGTAGTAGTAGTAGTAGGAGGAGGAGGAGGAGGAGGAGGAGAAAGGTCTTAGGAAAATCCACCATGCAGGGAAGAGGAAGAGAGGCAATACATCACTTTATTGTGCTTGTTGACAGTCAGGAGGAGGAGGAGGAGGAGGAGGAGGAGGAGGAGGAGGAGGAGGAGGAGGAGGCGGAGGGGAAGGAGAAGAACAAAGAGAGCGAGGAAGAGGAGAAAATGAAAAATGTGGAGAAGAAAAAGACTTGGCAAAAATAAAAAGAAAACAAAGGTTGATGATAAGGCAGAAGAAGAAGAAGAAGAAGAAGAAGAAGTAAACAAAGGAAGAGGAATATATGAGTAAACAAATTGGGCTTTTTAGAACTTCTGAAATAGGAACAAAAAAAAATATGTAGCTACTTTAAAAGGTGTGAATGTGTGTGTGCGTGTGTGTGTGTGTGTGTGTGTGTGTGTGTGTGTGTGTGTGTGTGTGTGTGTGTGTGTGTGTGTGTGTGTGTGTCCATAATTAAATAACTGAACAACAACTCCCGGAACAATATTACATTCCTTCACTTCATCTCTATTCTCCTCCTCCTCCTCCTCCTCCTCCTCCTCCTCCTCCTCCTCCTCCTCCTCCTCCTCTTCTCTCTTCACTCACACGCCCCACTTCCTCCTCCTTCCTCTCTCTCTTTTTCATTCTTTTTTTCAATTCTTTTTTTATCCTCACTCTTCACTTTCTCCTTCCTTTACTCTCTTTTCCTCTTCCTTCTTTCATTCTCTCCTCCCTCCATTCACTCCTGTTCTCCATTTCTTCCTCCTCCTTCCTCCACTATCTTCTTCATTCCTGCCTTTCATTCATTCTTTCATTCCCTCCTCTCCTCCTCCATACCTGTTCTCTTTCTTCTTCTCCTTTCTCTCCTTATATTCTTTCTCTCTCTCTTCCCTTCTTGATTCTCCCTCCATTCTTTTCGTTTTTTTCCCTCCACTCATTCTTCCATTCTTTCCTCTTTTTCTCCACTCCTGTTTTCCACCTCTTCTTTCTTCTTCCACTCCCTTCTCTAGTCCCTTCCACTCATTCTTCCATTCTTCCTTCTTTCCACCCCCATTTTTTATCCTCCAGCCTCCTTCCTTCGCCTCTGTCTCCTCCATTCTTCTTTCTTTTCTTCTCCTCCCTCTTCACCTTCCCTCTTTAATCCTTCTGTTTATTTTCGTATTGTTTTCAAATGTGTATACACCTAATTATACACAAACTCAATATAAATCATTCTCACCATTATTTCCCTCATGAAGATTAGGGATTTGATAGCTGGAAACATTCTCTCTCTCTCTCTCTCTCTCTCTCTCTCTCTCTCTCTCTCTCTCTCTGTTTGTCTGTCTGTTAGTATGTAAGAATTTGATATCGAGTAATGAAATCAGGATCGCTTTGTCCGGAGAGTTTACCAAAATATCCTACTCCGACTGAGAGAGAGAGAGAGAGAGAGAGAGAATGAAAGAAAAGGATAAAGAAAGAAGAGAAAGAAAAAATTAATCAGTGAAAGAAAAAAAGAGCAAAAAAATAAACAAAGAAAGAGTGAATGAATGAAAAAAAAGAAAAAAAAAAGAGAAAATAAGGAAGAAAGAAAGAAAAAAGATAAAAAAGAAAAGAAAAAAATGGGCTTGGCGGGTGGGAAGGGAGGAGGAAAGGGGCGCAGCGGGGCGGGGAGGGGCGGGGCGGGGAGGTGCGGGGCGGGGCGGGATTAGGGCACCAGACACACTCGCGCGGTTGGTGAAATTCCGTAAACTTTGCTGCATCTGTTTTTTTCTTTCTTGTTATTTAGTCCTTCCTTTGTCCTTTCCTCCTTTCCCGTGGAGTATAAATAATAGATGAGTCCCCCTTTCAGTAGTTATTGGCCTCCCTTTTCCATTTTTCATTATCTCACCCTTAAATGTTACGCTCCCTTCCCCTCCCTTCCTTCCCCCCATCCCTCCCTTTTCCCCTCCCTTCCTTTCTTCCTGCACTCCATCCCTCCTTCCTTCTCTCCTTCCCTCTCCTTCTTCCTTCTCTCCTTCCTCCTTTTTCCTTCTCTCCTTTTCCCCCTTCCCCCATCCCACCCTTTTCCCCTCCCTTCCTTTCTTCCTGCTCTCCTTTCCTCCCTTCTACCGACTCTCCCTCCCTTCCTTCTCTCCTTTCCCTTTTTTTTCCTTCTCTCCTTTTCCCCCTTCCCCCATCCCTCCCTTCTTCCCCTCCCTTCCTTTCTTCCTGCACTCCTTCCCTCCCTTCTACCGACTCTCCCTCCCTTCCTTCTCTCCTTTCCCTCTTTTTTACCTTCTCTCCCCTTTTTCTGTCTCGAGTATCAGTGTCACCTTTCCTCCTCCTCCTTCTCTCTTCCTCCTCTTCTCCCTCCTTTTCCTCCTCTTCCTCTTTCCCTTCTTCTCCAATTCCCTCCTTCACCCTCTCCCTTTCCCCTTCATTTCCGCCTTTATCTGCGAGCGTTGCCTTTCCTCCTCCTCCTCCTCAGCCGGCCATTCTTCCCCTTCCCTCTCTTTCTTCCTCCCCTTCCTCACTCACTCCTCCGTCTCCTCTGTATCTGTGAGCGTCCCCTTTCCCCTTTCCTCCTCCTCCTCCTCCTCCTCCTCGGCCGGCCATTCTTTCCCTCCAATTGTGACCCTACCTCTTCCCTCTCTTTCTTCCTCCCCTTCCTCTGTATCTGTGAGCGTCGATTTTCCTCCTCCTCCTCCTCCTCCTCCTCCTCCTCGGCCATTCTTCACCTCCAATTGTTACCCTTCCTTTTCCCTCTCTTTCTTCCTCCCCTTCCTCTGTATCTGTGAGCGTCGATTTTACTCCTCCTCCTCCTCCTCGGCCACCTCCAATTGGACCTCCCTCTCCTCTCTCTCCTCTCTCTCTCGATTTCTCTCCTCCTCCTCCTCCTCCTCCTCCCCGGCCATTCTTCCCTGCCCAATATATCGCCGGACGCAACACTCTCTCTCTTCCTCTCTCTTCCTCTCTCTCTTCCTCTCTCTCTCTCTCTCTCTCTCTCTCTCTCTCTCTCTCTCTCTCTCTCTCTCTCTCTCTCTCTCTCTCTCTCTCTCTCTCTCTCTCTCTCTCTCTCTCTCTCTCTCTCTCTCGTAGTTTCTCTTTTCCTTTTTATCTCTCATTATTATTATTATTATTATTATTATTATTATTATTATTATTATTATTATTATTATCATTATTATTATGCTCCCGTATCTCATGTCTCTTTCACCCGTTTCCCTTCTCTTCCTAAAATTTCCCTTCTTTTCTCTCTCCTTCCCTTCCTTTCCTTTCAGATCCCTTCCCATCCCTGCCATTCTCCTTACCTCCTTCCCCTCCCTTCCTCTTCCCTTCCCCTCACACCCCTTGCATTCCCTTTCCTTCCCATCCCTTCCCTCTCCTTCCCTTCCCTGCCAGTCCCCTTTCTTTCCTTTCCATTCCCTTCTTTTCCCTTTCCTTCCCCTCCCATCCCTTTCCTTCCTTTCCCCTTCCAACCCTTCCCTTCCCTTCCCCTCCAGTCCTTTTCCTTCCCATCCCCCTCCCTCCCCTTACCTTCCCTTCGCTATCCCTCCCTTCCCTTCCCCATGCATCCCTTGCTTTTCTTCCCTTCCCCTCCCAATCCTTCCCTTCCC
>NC_066527.1:4033930-4041430 GCF_024679095.1 Eriocheir sinensis | reverse complement strand
CTGTTTGCCTGTCTATCTATCTATCTGTCTGTCTATCCCTGTCTGTTTACTTACCTATCTATCTATCTATTTATCTATCGACCTTTTTCATATATTTGTACTGGGTTGAAGGAAGGAAGGAAGGAAGGAAGGAACAGAAGACAGGAAACAATAGAAACCGGTTAATAGTTAGAACACGAAATGGGGGAAGGAAAGAGAGAGAGAGAGAGAGAGGAAATAAACTAAGAGAATACCAAGAGGGGGAAGAGGAAATACGGAAGAAGAGAAGAGAATAACAAGAGGAAAAAGATGTATATTTAGAACAGGGAAGGAAGGGGAAGAGGAGAGAAAAACTATAACTAAGAGGATAACAAGAGGGGAAAGAGGAGGGAAGAAAGGAGAAGGAGAAAACAAGAAGAACTGGTTAATATTCACACCAAAAAGAAGGGAAGAAGGAAGAGAAGAAATTAAACTAAGAGAAAGGGGAGATGGAAGAAGGAAGGGAGGGAGAGAGAGAATGAATATAACTAAGAGGATACCAAGAAGAAAGAGGGGAGGAGACGAAGGCAAGAGGAACTGGTTTATATTTAGACCAAGGAAGGAAGGGAAGTCTATAAAGGGGAAATAAAACTGGAAATACCAAGAGAAGAAGACGAAGGAAGAAGGAAGGAGACGAATAAAGGAGGAAAGAGGGAAAAGGGGAGGAGAAGGAAAGAAAGAAAAGTAGAGGATAACATAATACAATAGAGAAAGAGGAAGGGAAGAGAAGAGGAGAAGAAAAAATAGAGGAGAGAGAGAGAGAGAGAGAGAGAGAGAGAGAGAGAGAGAGAGAGAGAGAGAGAGAGAGAGAGAGAGAGAGAGAGAGAGAGAGAGAGAGAGAGAGAGAGAGAGAGAGAGAGAGAGAGAGGAGTAGTTTGACCTTTGGAATGTCACGTATTGTCCACCTGTTTGTTTGTTTGTTTGTTTGTTTGTTTGTTGTTGTTTACTAAGGGGTTTATTATGTATTCTGTTATTTCGTTTGTTTGTTTGTTTATCTCATTTGTGTTTGTTTCGTTTTGTTTTGTTTTGTTTTCATTATTTTTTGTTTCCTTATATTCTCATTTTTTTGTCTTGCTTTTTTCAGTATATTTGTCTTGTTTTTCATATTTTCATACCTTATTTTATTTTATTTTTTGCATTCATTGTTTTTATTTCCGTATATTCTTTTTCTGTCTTATTTTATTTCAGTGTATTTTGCCTTGTTTCATATTTTCACACTTTATTTATTTTGATTATTTTTTATGCTGTATTTTCTTATCTTCTTCATTTATCTTTCTATCTGATCCAGTTATTGTTTTTTTTTTTTTTTCGCAGTGTTCTGAGTTTTATTTATTTATTCTTCCTTTCTTTCTTTCTCTTATTTTACTTCTTCTTATTGTTCTTTATTCGGGCGTTCATTAGTCTGCCATTTTTATCTATCTCTCCTTCTCTATCTTTCCTATTTTTATCTTCATTCTTTTTACTGCATATTTGAGACGTCCATCGTGTTTCTTTTCATTTTCTCTTTAATCTTTTTCTCATTCTTTCTGTGTATATTTCTTTTCTTTTCTATTGTTTTGTTATTTAATGTGCATATAATTGCCCCTTCCTCCTCCTCTTGTTCTTTTTCCTTCCCTCTGTCTTTCTTTCTTTCTTTCCTTCTTTCGTGATCGTTATGTATATGTATTTATCTATTCTTTATTATCTATCTAGCATCCACTTACTCTTATACTTTTTGTTTGTGTGTCTCTCTTTCTTTATCGTTATGTTCACCTATTGTTTATTTCTGTTATTATTTATTTATCCGCTTATTATCATCTTCGTATCCTCATTATCAACGTTTTTTCTCTTCTCTTCTCTTTTTATCGTTCCACACAATCGTTTCTTTCTGTAATCTTTCTTTCTCTCTCTCTGTCTTTCTTTCCTCATCTTCATATTTACCTATTTTTCTCTTTATTCTTATTCACTTATCCTCTTCCATCGTCCTCCTATCCTCCTCTTCCTTTGTTTTCTGTTGTATATTAAGACCAGTTCCTCTTGTTTTTGTCTCCTCTTCTCCCCCCTTTATTTCCTCTCTCCTCTTTCTTCCTTCCTTCCTATTCGTAAATATAAACCAGTTCCTCTTGCTTTCGTTTCCTCCCGTTTCCCCTTATTGGTATTCTTTTAGTATTATTTCGTCTTTCTTCTTCCCTTCTTCCCTCCTATACAAAAAAGGTGATAATAATAATAATAGTAAAATGTCCGCCCTGAGCTCCGTGGGGTAGCGGCCGTGCGTCTCCGTTTTCAAAGCCTGTCACCGCGGCTCCACGTCACGGCCCCGCCACGCCCTCGGGACCAGACAGACGACAGACAAACATAAGCAACTTGAATTCCGGTCTTTCGTGGTATTGTAAGCGGCAAGGTGTTCTGAGCTTCGTTATTCTCCTTGTCGGTCATTGGTCGGGCAGGCGGGCGAATAGATACACAGGCAATTAAGTATATATTGTTTTCGTGTGTGTGTGTGTGTGTGTGTGTGTGTGTGTGTGTGTGTGTGTGTGTGTGTGTGTGTGTGTGTGTGTGTGTGTATTTTTCAGGTAATTCTTTTTAGCCATATTCGTGTTTTACTTTGTTATTGTTATTCTAGAGGTAATTTCCAATCCGTATTTGTGTTTTTTTAATTGTTGTGGCTTTTCTGAAGGTGAGAATTTTCTATTTTTTTATCGTTAATTTATGCGAGTCAAAAAAAAATCTTATTTGTTACGTCTTAATTCAGCACACTAAACAAATGTCGTATTCGTGGTATTTTTTGGAGGTATTTTTCAATCTGTTTCTCGCTAAGTTATGCATTTAAAAAGTCTAACCAGCGTTGTCTTTCATCTTCTGGTAATTTTTGGGGTTTTTTTCTGTTTCTTCGCTAAGTTATGCGCATCAAAAAAAAAAGGTTATTTGTCTTTTTTCTGGCTAGTAGATTTCTGCTTTTGGTTTTCTCTCTTGCTATGTTATGCCGGTAAAGAAAGGTCAGAGTTGTATTATTCGGCAGGCAATTTTCTGCTTGTGTCTTTCTCTCTAAGTTATGCCGGTAAAGAAAGATCAGAGTTGTATTATTCGCCAGGCAATTTTCTGCTCTTGTCTTTCTCTCTAAGTTATGCCGGTAAAGAAAGGTCAGAGTTGTATTATTCGGCAGGCAATTTTCTGCTTTTATCTTTCTCTCACAATGTTATGCAGGTAAAAAAGGGGCATTGTTGTATTTATTCGGCAGGCAATTTTCTGCTTTAGTTATATGGATCAAAAAAATCTGTCTTTTTTTTCTTGCTCGTTAAGTTATGTTGTCCGTCATATCACAAATTTATCCATCCTGTAATTTTCTGCTTTTGTTTTCTTTCGTTAAGCTAATAAAAAAAATTGTTTGGGCCTCAATGTCCAGTATAATTTTTTCGGTAGGCAACTTTTCTGCTTTTTTTTTTCTTAAAGTTATGCTAATATAAAAAAATAACTGTAGATCATTGTCAAGTATTTCCCTGTTTTTGCTATATACCCTGCTTTTTTTTGGGGGGGGGGTTCCTTAAAGTTATGCTAATAGAAAAAATGTGTGTTTCATTGTCAAGTATTTCCCCGTTTTAGCTGTTTATCCTGCTTTTGTTTGTTTGTTTTTCTTAACCGTGTAACAGCGACAGGCCAAATTTGTGGCTTTATCGTGTAGCA
Organism: Eriocheir sinensis; assembly: GCF_024679095.1. Taxonomy (NCBI): domain Eukaryota; kingdom Metazoa; phylum Arthropoda; class Malacostraca; order Decapoda; family Varunidae; genus Eriocheir; species Eriocheir sinensis. Next base: position 4,037,752 of record NC_066527.1, on the reverse strand, counting down.
GCGACGGGCCACATTTTTGCCATGATATAAACCCACAAAAATAGATGATGCATAAACTGATCACAAATGCGTTGATATATATTATGAAATGGTTTGCGTGAGTGATGATTTTTTCTCATTTTCTCGCTTAGAGGGGCCTTTAAGAAACATGATCCCCGCAGCTACCGGGTTAAAGTTATGCTAATAGAAAAAAATATGGGTTTCATTGTCAAGTATTTCCCCGTTTGACTTATTTCTGTTGCCTTGTTTTGTTTTCCCGTTGAGTTATGCTAATAATAAAAAAAAATAATCTTGTGTGAATCTCATGTTCCAGTATTTTTCGACTTTTTGCTATCCCGCAGTGAGTTATGATAATAGAAAAAAAAATAACTGGATCTTATTGTCAAGTATTTCCCCGTTTGACCTATTTCTGTTGCCTTTGTTTTGTTTTCCCGTTGAGTTATGCTAATATAAAAAAAAAAATAATCTTGTGTGAATCTCATGTTCCAGTATTTTTCGACCTTTTGCTATCCCGCAGTGAGTTATGATAATACTAAAAAAAATAGTCCCATGTGGCTTCATTGTCCTGTATTCCTCCTCCGCATTCCTCGTCCGGTCGGCACGCCAGCAAATATTTACCAACACTTGCTCGGCCGCTGCATACATGATTGCTTCCGGGAAAACTTAACATAACCCGTGAAACACTGCCGCGTACAAACATCATTTTATTCGCCCCAGCTCGCCGAGGAGGACATCCATCTATACGTATCGCATTACATCGTATAGCTACATCGAATAGTAACTCACTCAGCCATGCAGTCTCTTCCCGCCTGGTATTTTGAGCCTAGAGGAAGAGATGGAGGGAGAAGAAATAAGGGGAATAGAGATAGGAAGGGAAAAGGAGGAAGAATACTCATGAACACAATGCTGAATGGGGAAAAGAGGGCAAGAGAAAAGGAATAGGGAAAAGGGAAAATACTCAAACACACAATATTGAATGGACGAAGAAAGGGAAAGAGAATGAATAAGATAAGGAATAGAGGGAGGAGAAGAAAAGGAGGAAAAGGAAGTAAATGGGGGAAGTGAGGGAAAAAGAAAGAAAATCAGAAAAAAGAATGAGAAAAGAAGGAGAAATACTCAAACACACAATATTGAATGGACGAAGAAAGGCAAAGACAAAGAATAAGATAAGGAATAGAGAAAGGAGAAAAAAGAAGTAAATGGGGAAGAGAGGGAAAAAGAAAGAAAATCAGAAAAAGAATAGAGAAAAGAAGGAAAAATACCCAAACACACAATATTGAATGGACGAAGCAAGGGAAAGAGAAGAATAAGATAAGGAATAGAGAAAGGAGAAAAAAGAAGTAAATGGGGAAGAGAGGGAAAAAGAAAGAAAATAAGAAAAAGAATAGAGAAAAGAAGGAAAAATACCCAAACACACAATATTGAATGGACGAAGCAAGGGAAAGAGAAGAATAAGATAAGGAATAGAGAAAAGAGAAAAAAGAAGTAAATGGGGAAGAGAGGGAAAAAGAAAGAAAATAAGAAAAAGAATAGAGAAAAGAAGGAAAAATACCCAAACCCACAATGTTGAATGGACGAAGCAAGGGAAAGAGAAGAATAAGATAAGGAATAGAGAAAGGAGAAAAAAGAAGTAAATGGGGAAGAGAGGGAAAAAGAAAGAAAATCAGAAAAAACATAGAGAAAAGAAGGAAAAATACCCAAACCCACAATGTTGAATGGACGAAGAAAGAGCAAGGGAAAGAATAAGACACGGAACAGAGGAAGGAAACGACCGCTATACGTTATTCAGGACATCGTCGAACCACTCACCCGAACACGAAAATCTCTCCTCGTCGATGGGTGGACTGCGCTGTGTGGTCCGGTGTCTCAAAATGAAGATTCTTGTAGTGCCGTAATTCAAGCCGAAGGTCCCATTCTCTCAAACCATTTCGGGGCTTTCACACACACATTTGGTAAGGCTTTCGTGCTATAGGAAGTCAAGCCGAAGGTCTTATTCTCTCAAACCATTTCGGGGCTTTCACACACACATTTGGTAAGGCTGAAGTCAAGCCGAAGGTCCTATTCTCTCAAACCATTTCGGGGCTTTCACACACACATTTGGTAAGGCTTTCGTGCTATAGGAAGTCAAGCCGAAGGTCCTATTCTCTCAAACCATTTCGGGGCTTTCATACACACACATTTGGTAAGGCTTTCGTGGTATAGGAAGTCAAGCCGAAGGTTCTATTCTCTCAAACCGTTTCGGGGCTTTCATACACCCATTTGGTAAGGCTTTGTGGTACAGGAATTCAAGTGTAAAGTCCTACATTTTCTCAACCATTTCAGGGCTTTCACACACACACACACACACACACACACACACACACACACACACACACACACACACACACACACACACACACACACACACACACACACACACACACACACACACACACACACACACACACACACATATGGTAAGGCTTTGTAGTGGTATTCATTTCTGTAGTATGGGCATTCAAGTCACAGGTCCCATTCTCTCAACCATTTCGGGTCTTTCACACACACACACACAACCGGACCTAAGCCACAACAACTTAACCCGTTCGCTGCGATTGGAACGAATTTGGCTTTCACTGGTAGCCTGATAACATATACTCCCAGGTCTTTCTCTGCCTCTGTGGTGGATAGTGGAGTGTTTCCCATGCGGTATTGGTGTGCAGGACTTTACATTTTTCTTCATTGAATTGTTGCAGCCACTTTTTGATCCATTCCTGTAGCTTGGTGATGTCTTCTTGTAGGAAATCCGCAGTCATTGAGTTAACATCGCCACTTCTCTCGAAACAAACGCAAAAAATAGCCAGATCCGTATTACATCATTTCAAGGTGCAGGACTTCACATTTTTCTTCATTGAATTGTTGCAGCCACTTTTTGATCCATTCCTGTAGCTTGGTGATGTCTTCTTGTAGGAAATCCGCAGTCATTGAGTTAACATCGCCACTTCTCTCGAAACAAACGCAAAAAATAGCCACTTCCATATTACATCATGTTGCTGGCTATTCGTTCACTCAGCCACACTGTTCTTCTCTGCTCGTGTTATAGAATCAGCGTTTTGTGGGATTCTTTTTTTCATCTTTAACCTGCCTCCTCTGCCGTGACAAAAAAGCGAACACACACGCAGACCACCGATGCCAGATTGTCGTACTGAGGGCATCGTATTTTCCGGCATCTGATCCATAGCTATCGCAAAAAAAAACTAATTAACGAGTTCAATGATAACTATTAATGAATCTAGTTATCGGCGTGGAGGAGACAGTTTTCGGGTCAGAAATTGGCATATATAAGAGGCTGAGTAGGACGATCTGGCAACGTTGACGCAGACATGCCGCTAACTTCGTCTACCTCCTGCCGGCAGAGAGGAAAATGAAAAGGTCATGCTGGGAAAACCTGCATGACTTCGCACTTATTTTTTCTCTTATACGGACTCAGCACTTCAGTTTTATATTCCGGAAGATAGTAACATTTGATTAAGAAATAGCGGAGGCGTGGATTCGATGGGAAGCTTAGTCTGTTTGCCATAAAAAAAGAAGAAAAAAGTCACCAAGAAAATCTGCGGAGTCTGGGCTTCACTTTTCAATTATGCGGATTCACCTTCATTTTCAACCTCCGGAATGTAATAATAGTCGATGAAGGAAGATCAGAGGCGTGGAGTCGGTGGGAGGCTCAGTCTGTTTGCCATGATAAAGACCACGCCAGAAAAATCTGCGTACTCTGGACTTCACATTTCAATTATCCGGACTCGAATTCATTATTATCCTTTGAAACTAGTAATAATGGATGGA
>NC_066527.1:4016430-4023930 GCF_024679095.1 Eriocheir sinensis | reverse complement strand
CGTTAGTTGGGCGGCGACTCCGTCCACGTAATGAATGAGCGAGTGCCGGGCGTGGCGGAGTGACCAATGTGTGACGGGGAGGCGGAGGACAGGCGGGAGGGGGGGGAGGGAGAAGGAAAGAGGAAGGGAGAGAGAAAAACAGGAAGAAAGGAGGGAGAATGGCAGGAAGGAGGAAAGGAGAGAGAAAGGCAGGAAGGAAGGAGGCAGAAAAACGGGAGGAAGGGAGAAAGGCAGGAAGGAGAGAAAGACGGATGAAATAAATGGAATACTACTACTACTACTACTACTACTACTGCCACCAATACTGATACTACTATTACTACTACTTTTCTTCAAATTACAACGGCTACTATATATTACTGCCACTACTATTATATTACTATTATCATTACTGTTTTTTACTGCTACTACTACTATTAATAATAATGATAATAGTGATGAAAAGAACGTGACATTACGGTGTTTTTTTCATTCACTGTACCGGATTTGTTTATGCCTTCCAGCTTCTCCATCTCTAAAGGGTAATATATCGTTACAGTGGGGTCCGACGAGTTTCACACTGAGCAACCCGGTAATCTCGGCAGGGTTGGTAAAAGTGCGATCACCCCCACCACCTCAGCTCTGCTGGGGGGAGCAGGACAGGACCCCCGTAAGGGAGGGATAGAGAGGAAGGGAGACACTGAGATACCAGATATCACCATAATGTTAACGGAGTGATTTGAGTGCCACTTGTTTAAGCTTTACATTCACAAATTATAAAACAATAATGTTCATATGATATACGTAACAGCGGTGGGTAGAAGTATTCCCCCATGTCAAAGACAAAAACATCAACCATCAACGCATGTCAGATATAGTTCAGTTCATAATGTGGCATCCTGGAACTAATGCTTCCACTGAACGTGTCTTTTCTCTCACGAACAAGCTGTGGGCATCTAAAAAAAAAAAATTCAAATTGCAACGTTACAAGCATTGCTGGTAAGAAAGATAAAGTCTAACAATAACCCAAGGTGTTTATCATACTGTGTCCTAAATGAACGAAATTTTAACTATTCAGTTGTGTGTGAAGTGTTAAAGCATAATTTCATCACCCAAACACAACAATATTATAGTGCTACATACAACACAGACCAAGTCACTTCTATTAAGACTCCACCTGTGTGTTTCATGAAGCGTTACTGTGCCAGCTCAAATTCTACTGCTTCATTTATGAGTCCCGCTCACTTGGTTCAGGCACGTGAAGCCACACCCAACACGCGCAGTGATACCAACACGAGTAGCCTGTTACCAATGGCTTCGTCCTTGGTGTTAGTTTGTATCGTGCTGAATGTGTAACGATACTTATTTGAGTGTGTGTACATTGGCAAGTTAGGTTAGGTAAGGGTAGGCCACGGAATACGTCTTCATTCATCAAACTCCATTCATGACCATAACTAACATCACGGACTTATTTTTCTTCATTACACACCCAAGTCTATGCTACATGTGTCTCTGTCTGTCTCTCGCTTAAGTGCATGTGTGTGTACGTGTGATTCCTCATGGTCTGATCACCCACTGGACTCGTGATTTCTACCCGAGTCTTGGCAGGTTAGATTTGGTTTGGTTAGGTTAAGTACGTTTTCATTTATCACACTTCAGTCATCATAAAAGTAGCATTACGGACTCTTTTCATTCATTACACACCCCATTCTATGCCCCTGTGTCTCTATGTGTGTCTTTCTGAAGTGTATGTTTGTTTACGGTCGAGTCACCCTGGTCTGATCACGCGCTGGACTCGTTATCTCTACCTATGTCCATCCCAGCCTTGCCAAATTATCGTACTCAGCGCATTGCATTTTTCTAGTTTCTTACCGATAACTCTAGCAAAAAGAGCGAAAACCATCACTCTTTAATAGTTTCAACGATAAGTTTTATTTTCTATCGTTGTTTGTGTGGTTACGACGGTCTTGGAGCCTAAAAATGATAAATGCAATGCTCAGAGTACGACAATTTGGCAACGCTGGTCCCTCCTGAAGGTGTCTCTCTAGGGGGTATTGTTGAACGCTTCCTCCTCCACATCAACTATTTCCAAGGGCCAAAAAAGGAAATCACTCGGGTTCTATTGTTTTTAGGTTCATGGTACAGAAGAAGGGTCAAACTACCACCAGGGTCATAAAACTACCCATGGAAAGGCCCCAAACTCCTAGGAAAGCCTTGTCAAATAGGTGAACATATTTGCCCCGCCAGGTGTCGTGGGTGCGCCGAAGAGACTGGCATATCCTGACCTCGGGCACGCAGACGTACACGCGAGAGGAGCGCTTCGCCGTGCACCACCCCGAGGGCAGCACCGAGTGGACGCTGGCCATTAAGTACTTGGAGCTGGACGACGCCGGGACCTACGAGTGTCAGGTGAGTGTGGGTCCTCTCCAGCGTTGTCATATTATCGTACTCAGCGCATTGCATTTTCGTAGTTTCTGACCAATAAATATACCAGAAAAAACGAAAACGAGCAATAATTAACAGTTTTAGCGATAACTTTAAATTTCTATCGTTATGTGTGTGGTTCTCTCCCTCCCCCCCCCTTCCTCCCTCCGCCTCCCCGCCACACATTGGTCACTTTGGTCACCTACATCCAAAGGTCAAACAGGGGATCAGTTGGGTTCTAGTGAGTGTTTTCTTTGGGTTCGTGGTACAGAAGAAGGGTCACACTACCGCCAGGGTCATGAAAGTACCCCTAGAAATGCCCAAAACTCCTATGAAAGCCTTGTCAAATACGTGTGCTTGGGCGTCGAACTGTTTATGAATTTGAGAGTGAAGAGAGAAAAGAAGGAAAAGAGAGGAAAAAACATAATAGAAGATAAAAAGAAAAACGTGTGTGCGAGAGGAAGATACATAAAGAAAGAAAGAATGGAGAGAAAACACGACTAAAAGGTAAAAAAGGACAGAGAGAGAAATAGATACACCATGAAACAAGTCTCCAGCCGAGGTACTGCGTTGGCCGGGTCTCCTCCCACTATGGTAGCTTTGGTGGCGAAGGATAGAAGGAAGGAAATGTAGGAAGGGAGTGAGGAGGAAGGAATGTGTAAGGAAGGAAGTTAGGGAAAATATAAAGAGAGTGGGAAAGAGTTGAAAAAAGAAAGAGAGGGAAGGAGGAAAGTGAGGAAACAGTTAGAAAAGGAAAAATAGATGATGGAAAGAAGAGACGGTAGAGAAATGAGGGAGGGAGGAAAGAGGGAAGAGGAGAGAATAGAGAAGGATAAAAAAATAACGAAAAATTGACGATGGAAAGGAGAGAAGGAGGAAAGAAGGGAAAGGAATAAACAAACTGAAGGAGGAAGAAAAGAAGGAAGGGAAGAATGAAAAAAGAAAGAAAGGGAAGGAAGAAAAGAATAAAGAGTGGAAAAGGGAGAGAAAAAAAAGGAAAAGGAACATGAAGGAAGGAGGAAGGTACGAAGCGATAGAAAGAAGAAGGAAGAAGAAGAAAGAAGAAAGGAGAGAAGGAGAAGGAAGGGAAGAATGAAAAAAGAAAGAAAGGAAAGGAAGAAAAAAATAAAGAGTGGAAAAGGGAGAGAAAAAAAAGGAAAAGGAGGAGGAAGGTACGAAGCGATAGAAAGAAGAAGGAAGAAGAAGAAGGAAGAAAAGAAAGAGAGAAGGGAGAGAAAACAAGAGTCATGATCACACTATTGACCGGGGCGCTTGAGTGAGTGTGACCAGACAATGACCGCTAATAACCTGCTGCCGGGAGTCGCGGTCATTAGTTAGCGTCGTGAATGGCTCGTTAATTATCACCTGTCGCCTGAACTAACGCGGCGCCGCTCAGGTGATTCATGAAGGGGCAAGTCGAGGCGGTGGTTCTCTGGTGTCGTGGAAGTAACTTGTTCAACGTCATATACCTTTTTTTTTTTTTTTTAGAGTAGAAGGTAAAAAAAATACGTGTGTGCGAGAGGAAGAAACATAAAGAAATAAGGTGGTCTCCTGTTGTCCTTGTGGCGTGGAAGTAACTTGTTCAACGTCATATACCTTTTTTTTTTTTTAGAGTAGAAGGTAAAAAAAATACGTGTGTGCGAGAGGAAGAAACATAAAGAAATAAGGTGGTCTCCTGGTGTCCTTGTGTCGTGGAAGTAACTTGTTCAACGTTATATATACATTATTTTAGAGTAGTGGAAGGAGTAGAGGAAGGTTAAAAAAAAAAAAGCGTGTATGCAAGAGGAAGAAACATAAAGAAATAAATTAATGGGGAGAAAACACGATAGAGAGATAAAAAAAAAGGAGATAGTAGAAAATTAATAAAACGTGAAACAAGAGAAAACAATAAAATACAAGGGCAAAAACGAAAATAAAAGAAAAAAAACAATCAGCTGCTCTTACGAATAAAGAAAGAAAGAAATGGGAAGAAAACACGACAGATAAAAAAAAATGAGAGAGGAAAATTGATAAACCGTGAAACAAGAGAAAACAATGTATTACAAGGCAAAAACAAAAAGAAAAGAAAAAAACAATCAGCTGCTCCTACGAATTCATAAAGAGAAACTGGTTACGACGGAAAGGAAGGAGATTTTGAACTGGGTAACTTATTATTATTATTATTATTATTATTATTATTATTATTATTATTATTATTATTATTATTATTATTATTATTATGATTGTTATTATTATTACTATTATTATTATTATTATTATTATTATTATTATTATTATTATTATTATTATTATTATTATTATTATTATTATTTTTATTATTATCATTATTATTATTATTATTACTACTACTACTGCTATTGCTATTATTATTGTTGCCTGGAAGAAAATTTGGAAGAAAATATTATAGCCTACTTCTGCTACTATAAAAATAATAATAATAAAAAGTCTACTATTTTCATCAGAGGAATCCGTTTTAATACAACTTATTCATTATTTTATTCACTCGGTCGAAAAATAAAACAAAAAATGAAAGGTTCTTGAGACTTTGAAGTCAGGCAATTATTAGAGGAAAACGCTACGAGTTAATGATGTTGAAAAGTCCTTAATTGTGTGTGTGTGTGTGTGTGTGTGTGTGTGTGTGTGTGTGTGTGTGTGTGTGTGTGTGTGTGTGTGTGTGTGTGTGTGTGTAAGGAGAGGTGAGGCGAAGGAAAGCGAAAGAAAAACGGAGGAGAGAAAAGAAGGAAAAGAAAGGAAAAACATGATAGAAGGTAAAAAGAAAAACGTGTGTGCGAGAGGAAGATACATAAAGAAAGAAAGACATGGAGAGAAAACACGACAGGAAGGTAAAAAAAGGACAGAGAGAGAGATAAATAAATGAGCCACGAAACAAGAGGAAACAATGAGATACGAAAAGAAGGATTGAATAACACGGAGAAAAGAGACAAAAAAAAACAAAGAAAAAAGGAAAACGTGATAGAAAAGGAGAGAGAGAGAGAGAGAGAGAGAGAGAGAAGTAAGAAGGAAAAAAAAGAAACCAAACAGAAAGGAAGAAGAAAAACACGTTAGAAAATTGAGAAAAAAAATAAAATAAAAAAAAACAAAGGAAGAAGAAAAAGCTGATAAAAAAGGAAAAACAAAAGGAAGAAGAAAACACGAAGAAAAAAAGAAAGAAAGAAAGAAAAGAAAGAAAACAAAACATAAAAGAAGAAAGATGACACTGGTGAAATGAGAGAGAAGAAATACAAGAAAAAAAAAACGAAAAAGAAAAAAAAACAAAGAAATAGAAAACAACGAGAACAAAACCCAGAAAAAAAAAAAAGACAACTGGCGAACATTCTTGCTTATTTCAACATTAATGATACGCATGAATGTTATATGTGTGTGTGTGTGTGTGTGTGTGTGTGTGTGTGTGTGTGTGTGTGTGTGTGTGTGTGTGTGTGTGTGTGTGTGTGTGTGCGTGCGTGCGTGTGTGTGTGCGTGCCTTCATAACTTAGTGAACAGCAAGTCTCCGGAAAGAATTCGTATTTTTCTCTCATTCAACTTTATTTAGAAAAGGAAAATAGATGATGGAAATGAAAGAGAAGGAAGAGGAAAGAAGAAAGGAAAAAGAAATAGAAAAGAAAGAAATAGATGATGGAGAGGAGAGAGAGAGAGAGAGAGAGAGAGAGAGAGAGAGAGATAATGACAGGTAAAGGTTGCAAGGTCACTCTCACTCACAGGTCACCTCACCACGCCCATCTCATCTTGTCTGTGACCTAGTGACCTCCCCACATATTTTCTTTTTGTTGAGGGAAGTGAAGAAGAAGGGCAGAGAGAAGGGAAAAAAGAGGAGGGGGGGGAAAATGAAGGGAAGTTGAGGGGGGAAGTTGAATAGTCCATCTTCCCAATTCCACTTCTCTCCTTCACTCCTTCCTCCCCTTATCCTCCTCCTCCTTCCTTCATTCTCTTCTCCCTGTTTCCTTCCTCCCTTTCTTTCTTCCCTCACTCCCTCACTTCTTCCTCCCCTTATTCTCCTCCTCCTTCTTCATTCTCTTCTCCCTGTTTCCTTCCTCCCTTTCTTCCCTCACTCCCTCACTTCTTCCTCCCCTTATCCTCCTCCTCCTTCCTCATTCTCTTCTCCCTGTTTCCTTCCTCCCTTTCTTTCTTCCCTCACTCCCTCACTCCTCCCTCCCCTTATCCTCCTCCTCCTTCTTCATTCTCTTCTCCCTGTTTCCTTCCTTACTCCCTTTCTTCCCTCACTCCCTCACTTCTTCCTCCCCTTATCCTCCTCCTCCTTCATTCTCTTCTCCCTGTTTCCTTCCTCACTTTCTTTCTTCCCTCACTCCCTCACTTCTTCCTCCCCTTATCCTCCTCCTTCTTCATTTTCTTCTCCCTGTTTCCTTCCTCCCTTTCTTTCCTCTACCTCCCTATCCACTTCTTTCTCCTCTCCTTCCTTCTCCCTCTCCCTCCTCCCCACTTACTCCCTGACACGCCTTAAATATACGCCTTGTTTTCGCTCCCCCTTATGTGTTTTCTCCCTTCCCAAGCGTGTTTTGTTCTCCCTGTAACCTTTAAAACTTCATCTATGTGACATTAAAAGCTCGCTGTCTCTCTCTCCCTCATCCTCTTCCTCCTGCTCTCTCTCGTGCCTAAGTTTAAGACCTCCTTTTGTCATATTCCTTTCCCATCCCTTCCCTTTCCTACTCCTCTCCCTCATGCTCTTCCTCCCTTTCTTCCTCCTGTTTTTTTCTTGCCTACCTTTGAGACCTCCTTTTGTCATATTCCTTTCCTATCCGTTCCCTTTCCATCCTCCCTTTCCTATTTCTCTCTCACCTCTCGTGTTAGCCTTTCCTCCCCTTTCCTTTCTTCCTTTTCTTCTCCTATCTCCCTTTCCCATTCCTCTCCTACTTTCCACATTCTCGCTTTTTCTCCTTCCCTTTACATCCTCCCTTTCCTATTTCTCTCCCACCTTTCTTATGTTATCCTTTCTTCCCGCTTTCCACCTTTCCCCTCCCCTTTCCTGCCTTCCTTTCTTCCTTTTCTACTCCTATCTACCTCTCCCATTCCTTTCCTACTTCCCTCATTCTCGCTTTCTCTCCCTTCCTTCCTTCCTCTCGC